>NC_031980.2:27280836-27445808 GCF_001858045.2 Oreochromis niloticus
TGATGTGAGGTGGATAATTGTTAAAAGTAGTCTGATTCAAGCTTAAGGTTTGCTCAAATTCAGTATAATGATATATGAGATGAAGAAAATAAGGAAAATACCTAAACTAATCAGGTGCATAGAGACACTTGACCTGACTGAAAACCTGTCATCCTAGATGAGACATTGTTGAGACGAAGAGCAATCCTATACTAATAACTAATAAGCTAAACCCTGTATACAACAACTAAAGCTACAGGTTTGAGAAGCTGAGTTAAATATGTGGACACTACCAAGCTGATGAGCAAGTTACACATTTTTTATTTTTATTTGTCTTTTAGAGCAGAAGCTGCATATTAAAGCTCACACATGCAGCTGTCTGTGAGCTCAGTTTTTTCTTCACACTTCTGCTTTGCAGCAGCTTTTTCTTTTTCTTTTTGTGTCCTGACTCATGTGTGTAAAGCCTTCATGCCATCGACAATTTGTTTTTGTTTTTGTTTGTTTGTTTTGTAAGTTTGGAAAACAAATTTGTGATCATACTTGTGGATCACAGTGACACATATTGATTAGGCATATGATTTATTAATGCCTAGTTTTAGAGCTGTGAGCTATGAGCTGTAAGCAATGCAAAGTTTTTCCTAACTTAAAAGTTTGAAATATGTAAGATGTGTGACACGTATGAATTCTTTGAAAAAAAAAAAGGGGAATTGCCTAAAATGCCTTAAGTCAAAATGTAGTGTTGCATCTACAAAGAAGAAAGCAGAAGAAGCATTCAGTAACTTGAAACTGGAATTACAGACAAATACAGTTTTGGCTTTGCCTGATTATGATAAGCCTCTCTACTTACATGTAGATGGAGGTGCAGGCTACATGAGAGCAGTGTTAACACAGGCATTTGGAGAAAAACAACGTCCGCTTGCATTTCACTCCTGTAAATTAGACTCTGTTGCGTCAGGCTTGCCTACGTGTGTGCAAGCCTGTGCAGACCCAGCAGAGGCAGTAAAAAAGGTCAGCTGACATTGTTTTAGGGGCACAATTTAATCATCAAAGTACCCCACGCAGTGAAAGTTCGACAAAGAGTTCGATTAGTCTGCAAAAACAGGAAACATGTGTGCCTGTGGTGTGTCTGTGACAGGAAATCGTGTGTGTAACAGGAACTACATGCCCATAAAAGGAGCTGACTGTGTCAAGGAAGCAGACAGAGAGAGACACAAACAGTCAGTATGTTTTTTCAGCAGTACATCACTTTGCAATAATTTGGCAGAACAGAGGAATGATTAAATCTACTGGAAACCCAGTACAACATGGAGATCTTCTAAAGACACTATTAGATGTAATTACATTGCCAAAACAGTTAGCATTATGTAAATGTGCTGCACATCAGAAAGATAAATCAGAAATAACTAAAGGCAATAACTTTGTAGATCAAGCAGCTAAGTTAGCCGCACAGCAAACTGTAGACACATTAATGTCTGCATCCCCTATGCATATACCACTTGATGTACTTAAAGATGAACAAAAGATGCACCAACCACAGAACAAAAGAAATGGTTAAAGTGTGGAGCACGACTAGAAAATGATCTGATGACTTGTGAAGTAAAACCAATACTAAAACCAACAACTCTGGCAGAATGGATGGCAAAACTACTAGAAAATACGGATATTGTTTTGAACAATAAACTGCCGTAAGACTCTTCTCCAGTCTCTTGCAGGTTGAAACCAGGCGAAAGGGGTGTCCAAGAGGAAAAATTGGAGTTTACTTCACTTGGAGGGCCAATACCAAGTGTTATTGACAACACCCACAGCCTGTAAAATTGCAGAGAGACCATCTTGGATTCATCAGAGCCACTGCAAGAAAGTAGAGCTTGAAGCCCAGACCACTAGAGATGCACAAGTGTAAGGGGAGTTTCCCCCGGGTGTCAGTAAAGTCCAGTGGTGAGGGAGGAGTGCTGATTGAGCTCAGCTCACACTCTCATTCTCTCTAGCCATTGACCAACTTTAGGCTCACTGATACATTTGGGTGTGACCAACCTCAAGCATGAAGTGTTCTCAGGTGGTAACTGGCGTCTCACTACTCACTACTCTGTTCATCACGCTATCAACCCTGGAAGACGGAAGAAAACAATACACGAGCCAAGAGAAGAGATGGACAATGCCTGATACAGATACATGTTTAACAGAACCACAGAGAAAGACTGTTATTTCTGCTCGCAAATGCCGAGCATATTGACACAACCATATATGGGAAACACCCTGGAACAAGTGCACTAACTCTGATCTCCGATCACACCTTCAGAATGACTTTTGTAAAGTGCACAACAACAACAACATCATCATCATCCTCATCCAGGAAGAAACGCTCAACTTCAACAGTCAGACCATGACCCAATCTGGGGAACTGACATACCTGAAGAATTCAAACTCTGGACAACTGGACAAAAGGTACTCAACCCACCCTTCCTGTGGGCAGGAGTTGGAAAAACGTGCTCTCAGAAGCGAGATACTGGACTATAGATTCGGCTTGTTTCTCAAAGCATCCTGGAAGGTCAACGAGGGACAATGACTTCAGACATGACTTCAGATTTTAAAGAGACTGTTGATTGTCGTTGGACTTTTCCTGATTTTATTTTGTTTCTTTATTTGACTTATTCCTTGTTTAAAAGCTGTAATTTCACCGATGATAAGTTTGTCATTTACAGCATATGCAGATGCATCACAATCTGATGAAGATCATGAAGACTTCTTTTCCTATTTGTTTCATGAAGATGAAGTGCTAATGATGTAGTAACTAAGAATGTGAAAGACAAGTAGTTACTTATTGTACATTTCATTCCTCTGATAAACAGGGTGGAATGTCAAAGGAAAATTGTATATATATGTGATCAGCTTCATGAAATGTATCCTTTCATTAAGCATATTTCTACATGACTTTTCACCTAGTATCTTGTGTGCAGCTACTAACCGCTTCCTGTCTTCAGAGAACATTTAGATGTAGAGAAGTGAAACCTCAGCTCTTTTACGAGTAGAGAAGGGAAAAACCCGCTGCTCTGAGTGACGTTGTTACCTTGACACACACACACACACACACACACACACACACACACACAGACAGAGACACAGAACTGTATAAATAAAAAACACAGACAGAGATGAGACGCAGATCCTGCCCTCGCGAGTTAAAGAAAATCTGCAGCGTTTGTGTTTTCTAACTCAGATGTCTCAGCTGAAGAACGGCAAGGTGATTTAAAGAAATCCCCTGTCATATACATATATACACACACACATATATACACATATATACACACATATATATGTATGTATGTGTGTGTATATATATATATATATATATATATATATATATATATATATATATATTTATATATATATATATATGTGTATATATAAATACACACACACACACACACATATATACACACGTGTGTGTGTGTGTGTGTGTGTGTGTACACATATACACACACACATATATATATATATATATGTATATATATATATATATATGTATATATATATATATATATATACACATACCAGGATTTTTTTCTTCAAGAATCAGATATATATATGGATTGCTGTATATGTATATATACATATATATATACATATACATATCTATCTATATATACATATATATATACATATCTATATATATATACACACACACATGTATATATATATATATATGTATATATATATATATATATACACATATACATATATACATATACATTTCAAACAAAGTTCTCTAAATATTTTTACCCAAGGGTCTGTAACTTGATGATCCAGACATAATGTTCCATGCAGACAGGGCAGCAAGCTGAATGTAGATGAAAACCACAGATGTACAGGAGCTGTCTTGCCAACTGAGAAACATATGGTTTTATCCTTCTTCAATCTGCTGCATTCAGCAGCAATATGTGCACCACACTCTTCTTTACCTTACTTAAGTCCACTCACTCTGGATGATGCTTTGGGTGTTTATTTTAGCTGCAGATGCTTTCCCTCCCCAGGTTAGCATAAAAAAAGACTTAGTTGTCAATTACTGTTTCAAACCCCATCAGAGAAAGGAACTGTAATTAAGTTTGACAAATAAATGTGCATATTTTTACTAACTTTAAATGATTCATATCCCTGTGAGATGCCATGTAGCAGAGACCTGCATGGATCATTTTAGCTTCGCAAACAGATTATCAAAGCCATATTCAGAATGCTCATGTTGGGTGGGGATGTACTATCCCTAACCTTTATCTGGTCTAGTTAGCAGTTGTATTTGGTAAATTAAACCGACAATCTGAAATGCCTGCTGAAAGCCACCAGGTTATTTAAATGAAAGCTTTTACATGTCATATTTCGAGCTTCTTACTTCATCCCCTAGTGTATGTGGAAAAATAATTAAAAAATAAAATTGAACAAAATAAATTGTGGCCATTGTGTCATATGCCAAAAGAAGCAACGTAAGGCTATTTAATGATGAAATGAGATAAAACTGTAGCAGAATGAAAGGAAATGAACTTAGAGACCCGAGTCAATGGTTTCAGACAGAAAACAGTATAACAGTAATAATAGATATAAACACAAAAGGGCAATTTGGCTGATATTAAACAGCTGGTATGGCTTTAATTAAATGCATATGAAGGTGAACCAGAAAAGTGTAAATACAAAAAAACCAAACCAAAACAAACAATACACAAAGAGAAATAAAACTTCTGAAATTAACAAGATGAGTAGGAATTGGAAAAATGATAAAGACAGATATAACTGCAACACTATCCGGTCTTTAAGTCTTATGTCATTAGTCATTTCTGGGTCCAAACTCCACTTCAGGTCCCACAGTTAAACTCACACTGCAGCATCACTGAGAGTTACAAACTGTCTAAGTTTAACGTCCAGGCATCCATGAAAACAGGATTTATGAAGTTTAACGGAGTTAGAAGTTAGCAGGGAGTTAGCTTGCTAGTTTCCATCTAAACATAATATACCATGTTCTGACAGGGATTTCTGAAAAAATTTAAACATACAGCTCTGGTATCACTTCAGACATAAATGAAGACAGAAAACTAAACAGCAGTGACGTTTGTAGGGTTACTGAAGTTGGACTAGCTGGTATATAATGATGTGCTACGTGGTGGCTAGCTACACAGCTATAGTTAGCATAATATAAACACAGTGAAGCTGGAGGATGAACGCTAACTTTTTTCCACTTGATAAAAGTTAACGTGAGGGTTCCCGATGATTAGGGACAAATGCAACTGCATGGCAAGATGCTGTAAACAGACCAAACTTCAGTCAGGAGAACAACTGAGATAATACATCCTCAATATGAGGTTAGTCCTTAATATACTGCTGCATGGGCTGGGCTGTAGTTACATCATAAGGTTTTAAAAACTGAGCTTTAGAATGAATAGCGGTAATAAAAACCGAGAGAGGCCGACAGTAATCACTGACTGTTTTCAGGGGCTTGTTCAGATTAAATAGAACAAGATATAAAGCATTAAAACATGTTAAAAACACAACAGCCTTAATAAACGCAGAGTAGTTTGGACCCGGAAGCAGAGTTCATATGTCATCGCTTAAAGACTGGATATACACACTGACTGAGCACAGAATCAAATTTTATTTAGAAATGATCCCATCATCCATGAATATAAGCATAATCATAATGCAAAGAAAAGATTATTATGAGGGGCCGTACAAGTCAAAATTCATTCTTTCACTCTCACACACATACATTCTTCTCTCACATACATATATTTTCACTCTCACATACATATATTCTTCTTTCACACACATATACTTTCACTCTCACATACATACATTCTTCTTTCACATACATATACTTTCACTCTCACATACATATATTCTTCTTTCACATACATATACTTTCACTCTCATATAGTTTTATTTTAATTTTTATATTTAGATATTTTTATTCTCATGTTTACACATATTTAACACACACATTGCAATATTGTGCTCTCTTATACATGTATTTTAATGTACATATTTACAAATTCTCACTCTAACATACATGCATTTTCATTTATGCATTCCTACATTTTGCTCTCATTTACATGCATTCAGTATGCATTTAATCTCACAAATAATATATGTATGTAAGAAGAGAATGCATACATGTCTGAAGAAAATATATGTATGCAAGAGAATAATGTATGTGAATGAAAGAGTATAGTGGAAACGGAAGGAGTTTAATGGAAACGGAAGGCTGGGTGTCTGTACCGCTGTGATTGGCTGAGAAGCACGCGCGGGTCACTTTCAAGTGTCTGACAGCATTGAGGGGGGGAGAAGAAACTCGAGTTCTTCAGCAAGCTGTCTGGGTGTTAAGAAATATTTTATCATCTCCTGAAACGGTCACATCGTCGTCCTCGTCACTTGATGGAGATGGGACGGGCTCAACTTTTTTTTTTACGTGCGCTCAGAATAGTGGCACAAAAATAACGCCATAGTTACCCAGACAGAGTAATATTTCAAACTCCGCCACTCTGTGCTCCTCTGCCACTGCCTCGTTTGAGTTTTGGACGAAATGGATTCTGGGATATTGCATTTCGTCATTTCGAGCCGATTGGAGACCAGAACAGCCAATCAGATATTTTTGCATCCAAGTCTGTGATTGGCTGGTTTTGTGGCACAAAAATAACCATAGGTCACAAAATAAACTTTTAAGATTCTCATGCGAGAATGGTGCTGTGTAAACTTCAAATATCTGCTTGATTCATCAAGACATCACATATTTCCATAAGTGCTCTAACATTTTCGGAGATGCCTGTTACCTATGGCATTATTTTTGTCCCACTATTCTGAGCACACGTAAAAAAAATTTGAGCGCACGTAAAAAAAGTTTGCAGGTGCAAGTGTTGCATTTTGAGGAGAAATTTATTTTGAGCGAAGAAAAGCTGAATTTGAGTGAACAAAATTCATTGCCGCGTGCAAAAAATGTATTTCAGTGTTTGCTATTATCCACACACACAATAGCAGCTCCTCTCGCTCAGTTTTTGTATTTGCGCTCACGCTCTCAACATTTCTGCCCATGCGCGCTCAACTCTTTGTGTACGCTGTTATATTGTGCCACAAAACCACAATATAACAGATGGTGATTTTTCATTCTTATGTTTGTTTGTTTTTGTAATGGTATAAACAATGAAAGGTGGTGGATTAGCCAATTGGTCATGATCAACTCTGGGCTGGACCAATTACAATACATCCGTATTGAGAGGAAAAAGAACGCGATTAGTCCCGTACTTCAGCTAGAATGAAAAAAAGACAAAGCTGGAGTTATTCCGTCTTTACGTTGCACAGCTGCCTCTTCTCCCCTCATTCTCTCCCCCTCCCTCCCTCTCCTGTTGCTACTTCAATCATGAAACCGATCAATGATCAGCTGATCATCTCTCTTGTTTGTTTATCTCCCACTTTGCGCCAGAAAGAGGAAACCAGCGGATGTCGCACTAAACAACAGCAGCACGTTCAAGCTTGATAAGCTGTTAGAATTTATTTAAAATTAATTTCTAGTATCAGCTGATGTTTGCTGGAGCCAGAGCTGTAAAAACTGCTGCTCATGGTATCGGTTTGGAAACATGAAGGTGATACAAATCATGCATATATACCAACAAGACAGTGTACATCACTGTCACATCACTGTTGTTTTAGTTCAAAGGCTTTACGGTTTTTCCTATAATACCTGGTGGTGTAGTCGGTGATTTTTTGTCAGTTGAGCTTTATATATTATGTTTAACCCAAGTAACCACCCGGTCAGCTGGTGGGTAACCATGGCGTTATTTTTGTGCCACTATTCTGAGCGCACGTTAAAAAAAAAGTTGAGCCCGTCCCATCTCCATCAAGTGACGAGGACAACGATGTGACCGTTTCAGGAGATGATAAAATATTTCTTAACACCCCGATAGCTTGCTGAAGAACTCGAGTTTCTTCTCCCCCCTCCATGCTGTCAGACACTTGAAAGTGACCCGCGCGTGCTTCTCAGCCAATCACAGCGGTACAGACACCCAGCCTTCTGTTTCTATTAAACTCCTTCCGTTTCCACTATACTCTTTCATGCACATATATTATTCTCTTGCATACATATATTTTCTTCTGACATGTATGCATTCTCTTCTTACATACATATATTATTTGTGAGATTAAATGCATACTGAATGCATGTAAATGAGAGCAAAATGTAGGAATGCATAAATGAAAATGCATGTATGTTAGAGTGAGAATTTGTAAATATGTACATTAAAATACATGTATAAGAGAGCACAATATTGCAATGTGTGTGTTAAATATGTGTAAACATGAGAATAAAAATATCTAAATATAAAAATTAAAATAAAACTATATGAGAGTGAAAGTATATGTATGTGAAAGAAAAATATATTTATGTGAGAGTGACAATACGTGTGTCTGACGGAAGAATATATGTATGTGAGAGTGAAAATATATGTATGTGAAAGAAGAATGTATGTGTGTGAGAGTGAAAGAATGAATTTTGGCTTGTACGGCCCCTCATAGATTACAATACAGCATACGTTTCCTTTAATCTAAAACACATGCTCTTGGATGAATTGCTAAATCTAAATTATTGATGTACTGATATCATTAATATAAGGACAAGAGTATGACAGGCCAACCCAAGAACTGCTTTCATGGAGTGCTGGACTGCTGAGAGTCCACTTCCCCTTGAGCTGAAATATCAAAGTGTGCTCTTATTCAGCTTAAATAAACTGAGCCCACTACAGGGGCTGATGCCCTTTAACCCCAAGGGCAGGAATGATAGGCATGAAATTGGAAGTCTTTCTGCAATTGAGTTGATGAAATTCTCCTTCTGCATGAGTTGGCAAGGAACAGCTGCCCCAGGCCTCTGTATATTCTAAGAGCCCTCATATACTCGGGTGGAGTTTTGAGACTTGCGACATATGCAATACTGCCTTCGGCTGGAACAAAAATTAAAATGGTCACTGAAACAAAACTGCACATAGAGAAAAAAAACATCTGTTTATTATGTGTGCCTATGCCAAGAGGCACACATATTCTCCATCTTCCGCCTAAATTTCGGCACGTATCACGCCCCGCAGTTTTGAGACAAGCTTCATATATGTTACCTCATTTTGTGCGGCCGGATCTGGAATGGTGTGCTATGACTTTTGGTGTTTATCATTTTGTGCGCCTGGAGCTGGACTATTATGTTGTGACTTTTGGTGTTTATGACTTTTATAGTTTTTTAAATATTAATATTTTAGTACAAATTTAGGCCAATTCATCTTTTGGCGCCAAATAAACAGACTTCATTTGTGGTGTCTTGGCTCTCTCTAGTGGTATACCGGGAGTAGTACAGCCGAAAAGATTTATCCTTGTGTTGAAAACTCCATATCCCACAATTCATAGCACGCCTCTACAGAGTGAACAATGGCGGCCACCACTTCGTTTTATATGTCTTTTATTCGTGTTTCTAGGTCACAAAATAAACTTTTAAGATATTTTCAGGCGAGAATGTAGGTGTGTAAACTTCAAATATCTGCTTGTTTTATCAAGACATCCCATATTTAGCGACAGTGCTCTGACGACGTTGGTCCTGCCTGACAGCTAGCCGGCTACCTAGCTAGCTGCCGCACTTGGCTGCAAATGGATAGCGAGGGGACTCTCTCTGTCGTTTCACCTCCCCGGTCTCTCGCAAATGCTCGCACAGAATCGGAGTTACAGCTGGATGTGGAAAAAATAACTGAGTTGTTTGGTGGTGCTATAACGCGGAGCTACAACAGTGGGCAGCTATCCACCGGTGTATGACAGAAAGGACATGCCGCGACCGCCGATCGACCGGTGTTTGCTAACGCGGAGGTCAATCGTGGATCAGGGAAAGCTAAGGCAGGAGCGTGAGGTGAACTGAATTTCAGGTAAGAAGTTATGACCTGCACTCTATTTGGGTCAGATATAAACCGAGTTTAGGTGTAGTTTATTTAGCAGCAGTTCTCTTATGTGTTGCTGATAGCCGGCTAGCTAGCTAGCGCCGCTAGCATAGTTAGCTAGCACCGCTAGCGACCCTTCGTGAAAAAGCACCCAGGCTTGGCTTATATTGAGGCGGGTGAAACTCGTGTCAGCACCCGGTCGCTCGCCGACAGTATGTGTTTTAGCTGGACTTATTTTTCGTTTATATGGACCGATGATTTATTTATTTATTCATTTTAGTAACGGTATAAACAGTGAAAGGTGGTGGATTGGCCAGATGTAAACTTCAAATATCTGCTCGTGTTACCAAGACATCCCATATTAGCTCTGATGTTTTCGGTGCCTGCAAAGAGCTAGACAGGTATCTAGCTAACCCGAGCTGGCTGTCTTTTTGACTCAGGGTCATAGCTGGAATTATTTTTCGTTTTTATGAGCCGATGAGGGTTTTTTTTTTTTAGTAACGGTACAAACAGTGAAAGGCGGTGGATTGTCCAGATGCTGGTCGATGTGGAAAAAATAACTGAGTTGTTTGGTAGTCGCTGACGCGGAGCTACAACCGAGGGCAGCTATCCACCGGTGTGTGTCAGAAAGAACATGCGGGGAACGAGGCGGCGAGGCGAGCGCCGATCGACCGGTGGTAGATCGTGGATCAGGGAAACCGAAGGCAGGAGAAGCAGGCGGCTGCCGGTCGGAGCGTGAGGTGAACTGAATTTCAGGTAAGAAGTTATGACCTGCACTCTATTTGGGTCAGATATAAACCGAGTTTAGGTGTAGTTTATTTTCGTTGTGCTGACTTTTTACAATCAGTTATAATAACTCGTACTGCGTGGTAGCTAGCACGATGGAGTTTCTATACAGCTGTGTGCGCGCTAAGTTACTGATGTTGAACTTTATGACAGCCTCCCCTGTCATTCTCTCGCCTGTTCAAACTTCAGTCATGAAACTGATCAATGATCGGCTTTTCTCTCTTGTTTCTTTATCGCGCTAAACAACAGCAGCACGTTTAAGATTGATCAGCTGTTGTTAGAATTCATTTGATTTTAATTTCTAGTATCAGCTGATGTTTGCTGGAGCCACAGCTGTAGAAGCGGCTGGTCGAAACCAGGAGATGACCTTACTGAATCATCAGAGCTGAACTGGTGATGGAGAAACAGGTTTACCTTTTTTTTAGGTGACATGAATGAGTTGAAGGGAAGTTATGAACTGTTTCTGAGAGAAATAAACACCAAGCTCCTTTTTTTATTTAGCTGACAGCTGGTAACTGTGCAGGGGCGGATCTAGCAAAGCTTTTGCCAGGGGGCCAGGTAGGGCATTAACAGAGAAAGGTGGACACAAAGATATACTTTTCTTTCTTACTCTCATACAGGGAGTGCAGAATTATTAGGCAAGTTGTATTTTTGAGGAATAATTTTATTATTGAACAACAACCATGTTCTCAATGAACCCAAAAAACACATTAATATCAAAGCTGAATGTTTTCGGAAGTAGTTTTTAGTTTGTGTTTAGTTTTAGCTATTTTAGGGGGATATCTGTGTGTGCAGGTGACTATTACTGTGCATAATTATTAGGCAACTTAACAAAAAACAAATATATACCCATTTCAATTATTTATTTTTACCAGTGAAACCAATGTAACATCTCCACATTCACAAATATACATTTCTGACATTCAAAAACAAAACAAAAACAAATCAGCGACCAATATAGCCACCTTTCTTTGCAAGGACACTCAAAAGCCTGCCATCCATGGATTCTGTCAGTGTTTTGATCTGTTCACCATCAACATTGCGTGCAGCAGCAACCACAGCCTCCCAGACACTGTTCAGAGAGGTGTACTGTTTTCCCTCCTTGTAAATCTCACATTTGATGATGGACCACAGGTTCTCAATGGGGTTCAGATCAGGTGAACAAGGAGGCCATGTCATTAGTTTTTCTTCTTTTAAACCCTTTCTTGCCAGCCACGCTGTGGAGTACTTGGACGCGTGTGATGGAGCATTGTCCTGCATGAAAATCATGTTTTTCTTGAAGGATGCAGACTTCTTCCTGTACCACTGCTTGAAGAAGGTGTCTTCCAGAAACTTGCAGTAGGACTGGGAGTTGAGCTTGACGCCATCCTCAACCCGAAAAGGCCCCACAAGCTCACCTTTGATGATACCAGCCCAAACCAGTACTCCACCTCCACCTTGCTGGCGTCTGAGTGGGACTGGAGCTCTCTGCCCTTTACCAATCCAGCCACGGGCCCATCCATCTGGCCCATCAAGACTCACTGTCATTTCATCAGTCCATAAAACCTTAGAAAAATCAGTCTTGAGATATTTCTTGGCCCAGTCTTGACGTTTCAGCTTGTGTGTCTTGTTCAGTGGTGGTGGTCTTTCAGCCTTTCTTACCTTGGCCATGTCTCTGAGTATTGCACACCTTGTGCTTTTGGGCACTCCAGTGATGTTGCAGCTCTGAAATATGGCCAAACTGGTGGCAAGTGGCATCTTGGCAGCTGCACGCTTGACTTTTCTCAGTTCATGGGCAGTTATTTTGCGCCTTGGTTTTTCCACACGCTTCTTGCGACCCTGTTGACTATTTTGAATGAAACGCTTGATTGTTCGATGATCACGCTTCAGAAGCTTTGCAATTTTAAGACTGCTGCATCCCTCTGCAAGATATCTCACTATTTTTGACTTTTCTGAGCCTGTCAAGTCCTTCTTTTGACCCATTTTGCCAAAGGAAAGGAAGTTGCCTAATAATTATGCACACCTGATATAGGGTGTTGATGTCATTAGACCATACCCCTTCTCATTACAGAGATGCACATCACCTAATATGCTTAATTGGTAGTAGGCTTTCGAGCCTATACAGCTTGGAGTAAGACAACATGCATGAAGGGGATGATGTGGACAAAATACTCATTTGCCTAATAATTCTGCACTCCCTGTATAAAATATTTAGCTTTTATTAAATAGTTATCTGAATCTTACAACCAAAGTTTGTATAATAATACACAAGATTGGCTGTAGACCATTGTTCATCATTCAGAACACTGTGTAAAAATAACAAAAAACAAAAAGTGAATGCAAAAGTGCATAAATATTTATTTTACGTGTTTGATATGTGTGGCGGGGCGTGGTCTGCAGTGCCGCTGCAGGGGAGGTGGACCCACCTGAGGGGCATCTGCAATCACACCTCTCGGGCGTAGTCTGTGCTCTCTCGGCTGTTTTTTGGGTGTGTGTCGGGCTGTGAGTTGAAAAGCTACAGCTGGCTGGGAGGGTACACCAACCATGTGTGAAAAGTGGTCCATAACGTACTGGTTCAAAGTGTGTTCGTGCAAACATTGTCGGGGTCTGCCGTGGTACAGAGGGACTTCTGCTTATGAACCTGTGTGCACAGCGTCTGCAAATCGGGGCTGTACAAAGTGACCTCATCTTTACCCAAAACTGTAAGCTGTCATCTGTGAGGCGCGAGCGGTGTTTGTTTTTACCATAATTCATGGTGGAGAATGGCTGCTCTTCTGAGTTTTGCTGTCTGTAGCCGTATGAATGGAAAACTACACAGATTAGCAGCGGCATAGGCACACATAAAATTTCTTCTGAAATTTTCGCTTTCTAGTTATGTGTGCCTATGCCAAGAGGCACACATATTACTATTCCTCGGATTTATTATTATTATTATTGTGTGGATGCCCTTAAAGGGCTTCCACACTATTGAGTTCCTGTTTCTCTTTATTGTGTGGATGCCCTCAAAGGGCTTCCACACTATTGAGTTCCTGTTTCTCTTTATTCTTTATCTTTCTACTTTATTCTTCTAGTTGCTCCGTATTTCGCCGATTAACTACTGCTTCAGTTTTCAGCCGATTTTCTCCGTTCAAACTCTAAACTGTTCTGCTCTTTCTGCTAACGACTGCTATGACTTTTGGTGTTTATTACTGTTATACTTTTTAAAATATTACACTTTTTTCCTTTAATTTGTCCCATTGAAATGAATGGAAAACTTCCACAATTCTGCTAAAACTTGCTTGTTTTTGAAACTTAACTACTTTGTCATACTTTCACCTAGAAACTCCATTCAAACTTTAAAATGTTCTCAGACTATTGGGCTATTCCTGTCTGATTCAGCTTTTTCAGATCTTCTACCGTTTTAATCTTATACCTCTTTAAGTTTTCAGTTGCAAAATTGTGATTTTTCAGAAAATACATGCGTTGTTATGGTTGCTATGCAATTAACTCAGAGTGTACACTCGTCCTTTCTGAATTTTCTCTTCATGTCTGAACAACTTCTTGCTACTCGCTCAATTTCCACTCAACTTACACAAATTATACATCAAAACGTAGGTATTTTTGCTGGCTTTCAGAAAATGTCACTATCATTGTTGTGGGACTTATAGATTTTTTGCAAATCTCCTCAGAGTAACATAAAGTCTCAAAACTCTCCATAGAAACTCAATGGAGAGTTTCTTCAAAATCAGCGCTGGAATTCTCTAATGAGAGGCATTTTCAAATCGTCATATCTCCTTAACGAAACAAAGTTGAGACATGACGCTTGTGCCAATATATCTTCAGACATCCCTGATGCTCACAATTCAAGAATTTTTTCCTCACCTATTACAGTTTGGCCATGAATTACACTTGTTTGAGGGTAGGAAATTTTTCCCTCGCTCAGATTTCTTCAGATTTCAAACTCTGGAAATGAGGCACTTTTTTCTCTCGTCATATCTTTTTGATTGATTTCAACAGAGACCTGAAAATTTCCATGACTGTTCACCAAAGCCTGCTGTTTCTTACGGTGAAAGAATGATTTTGATGCTCCATATAGATTTAGAGTTACAAAACGTTGTTTGAGGGCAAGTCAAGGCAGTTTTGCTTCGCCTCTACTCAGTTACAGTGTATTACAAGTCATATATCTTCAATAATTTATATTTTATCTCTGAATTATGAAGGCCTGAAGTTTTCCCCATCTCTTCTGAACAAATCGGTGTCAGAATGAGCGTTCTAGCCCCTACGGTTAGGAAATTATGGCCATTTGTTCGAGGGGAATCCTGAATGTGAGAAATACACTGCAGAAAACTCATAGCTGTCTCTGTGTCTGTGTGTGTAAGTGCTGATTACAGCAGGTGCAGCCAATTTAGCTGACCTAGATATACCAAGCCCAGACTCTTAACAGCCCCTGTACACTTTGCTCTATGTGTATGTGTGTGTGTATATCAATATTTCTCCCATGTTAAAGTATTACTCCTCCATAATAGTATTTGTGCTAAATCAAAGTACTTCTACTACATCTTAGTACTTCTGCTCAATCATAGTATTTCTGCTAAATCATAGTATTTTTGAAAAATCATGGTATTTGTGCCAAATCATGGTTTGGGGGCAGAACCATAATATTAATTTTATGTTATGAGATTACTACTAAGTGCAGGAATGTCTGTTATGTTATAGTTTATGTGCTGAATATAGTATATCTGCCAAATCATAGTATTTATCCCAAATCATAGTATTTATGCAAAATTACAGTATTTCTGCTAAAAAGCAGAAATAGTACCTTTTAGCAGAAATTTCTGTGAAAAGATATTATTTATGTTAAAACATAGTATTTCTGCTAAATCATAGTATTTCTGCCAAATCATAGTATTTGTACTTATTCATAGTACTTGTGCCAAATCATAGTATTTGTACCCAATCATAGTATTTCTGCAATATGATCGTATTTGTGCCAAATCATGGTATCTTTTTGCCAAATCATGGTATTTGTGCCAAATCATGTTATTTGTGGCCAGTTAAAATTTCTGTTATATTAGTGTTACTACTAAGTCATAGAATTTCTGTTATGTTATAGTATATCTGCTGATTATGGTATATGTGCCAAATAATAGTATTTATAGCAAATAATAGTATTACTGCCCAAACATAGTATTTCTTGTAGTATTTGTAGTAGTAGTTGTTGTAGTATTTGTGAAAAAACATAGAATTTCTGCAAAATCATATATCTGTTATGTTATAGTATTACTACTAAGGCATAGTATTCCTACCAAATCATAGCATTCCAAATCATAGTATTACTGCAATTCCATAGTATTTGAGCGAAATCGTAGTATTTGTGCAAAAACATACTATGTCTGCAAAATCACATTATATCTGCTATGTTATAGTATTATTACTAAGGCATAGTATTTCTACCAAATCATAGTATTCCTTCAAAATCATAGTATCACTGCAATTTCATAGTATTTGAGTGAAATTGTAGTATTTGTACTAAATCATGGTACTTGTACCAAATCATAGTATTTTTTGCAAATCATATTATTTGAACCAAAACATTGTATTTGTACGAAGTCATAGTATTTCTTCTAAATCATAGTATTTCACCCAAATCTCAGTAGTTGTGCTAAAACCCAGTATTATTGCCAAATCGTAGTATTTGTACTGAAACATAGTATTTGTGCCAATAAGAGTATTTCTACCAAATCGTAGTACTTGTGCCAAATCATAGTATTTCTGCCATATTGTGCTAGTTGTGCAAAAACATAGACTGTCTGCAAAATCATAGTATATCTGTTATGTTATAGTATTACTACTAAGTCACAGTATTTCTGCCAATTCGTAGTATTTGTACTAAATCATACTACTCGTGCCAAATCATAGTATTGAAATCAAAATATAGTATTTGTACCAAAGCATTGTATTTGTACGAAGTACAGTATTTCTGCCAAATCATAGAATTACTGCAATTTCATAGTATTTTGAGGAATCCCTTTTGTTATAGTATTACTTCTAAGTCATAGTATTACTGCTATTTCATAGTATTTGAGTGAAATTACAGTGTTTCTGCAAAAACACTGTATTTCTGCAAAATCATAGTATTTCTCTCATCTTAAAGTACTCAATTATTGTATTTGTGCCAAAGTTTAGTATTTCTGCCAAATGATATTATCTCTGCTAAATCATAGTGTCTGCCAAATCATAGTATTTGTGCCAAATTATGAGATTTTGCCAAAACATGGTACTTGTGCCAAAATATAGTATTTGTGCCCAATTAATATTTCTGTTATGTTATAGTATTACTACTAAGTCGTAGAATTTCTGTTATGTTCTGCCAAATCATAGTATTACGGCTATTTCAAAGTATTTGAGTGAAATTACAGTGTTTCTGCAAAAACATTGTATTTCTGCTAAATCATAGTATTTCTGTTATCTTAAAGTACTTGCACTCAATTATAGTATTTGTGCCAAAGTTTAGTATTTCTGCCAAATCATATTATCTCTGCTAAATCATAGTGTCTGCCAAATCATAATATTTGTGCCTAAGCGCAGCATTTGTACCAAAACATAGTATTGCTGCTATATCATAGTATTTGAGCCAAATCATCGTATATGTCCTAAAACATAGTATTTCTGCCAAATCATAGTATTTGTCCTAAAGCATAGTATTTCAACAAAATCACAGTATTTCTGCTATGTTATAGTATTTGTGCTTGTAGAAAAACCTGTGTTAGTGTGAGCTACATTACCCAGCAGCCTCTGAGCAGTGAGGGAATTCATGGGACTTCTGAGCTAGATGGTCTTCCTTCGTTCCTGGGCTAACGATTGAGGAGAGAGCTGCTGGGAAGGGGAGCAAATAGCCCATCCTGTATTTGTTGGGGATGGTGTGTGTCACATAAACGTGAGTTAATGTTCCATGCTTAAGATGTTTACCCTGCTACTTGTGTGTATTGGTTTTAGTTACCTTTAGCGTATGTGCTAGTTAGCGATAGCTATGGCAGCACAGTTATTTGATTGTTTTGGGCTTGTTCCTGCTTTGTTTGTTCCCCCTGCAAATTTATGTGAATTTGTACACTGTAATATTGCTGTATTACGTAGTGGCTAAGTAGGAGGCTGACTGTTACTAAGTGCATCAGTGTACATAGGTCATCTCTTGTGTTGGAGTGCCCTCTTGTGGCGCCTTTTGGGTAGTGCCTTAGTAAACGTGAACACAGCAAGGAAGTGGTATCAGACTGGTTTGTAGTGGAGGAATTTGTTGCCAGTTTCTTTCATCTTTAATCCGTATTCATGTTGTAATGTAGTAACTTTTGTGGCGCAAATACCACAATATGGCAGAAATACCATGTTTTGGCACAAATACTTTGATTTGGTATACTTTAGCTTTTTCACCCCTTTTCAGCAAAATTTTCATTTTTTTCACCCCTTTTCAGCACAAATTCCAGCTTTTTTGGCGGTTTTCAGAAAAAAAAACTTTTCAGCAGAAACTCTGCTGATTCACCTCTTTTCAGCGCAATGTTCTGCTTCTTTGCCTCTTTTCTGCAGAAATTCTGCTGATTCACCTCTTTTCTGCAAAATTTTCATCCTTTTTGCCTCTTATCAGCACAGTTCTCAGCAGCTTCTGATAATTTCAGCACAATTGTCAGTCTATCTACCTCTTTTTTGTGAGAATGAGTTTGGCTCAGTGAGATGAGTAGCTGCCTTGAGACCAGGAGGTTCGAGGGGAATCCTGAATGTGAATGTGAGAAATACACTGCAGAAAACTTATACCTCTCTCTGTGTCTGTGTGTGTAAGGGCTGATTACAGCAGGTGCAGCTAATTTAACTGACCTAGATATACCAAGCCCAGACTCTTAACAGCCACTGTTCCCTTTAGGCTCTGTGTATGTGTATGTTTGTGTGTCTGTATCAATATTTCTCCCATGTTAAAGTATTACTCCTCCATAATAGTATTTCTGTTAAATCAAAGTACTTCTACTACATCTTAGTATTTCTGCTAAATCATAGTATTTTGGCCAAATCATGGTATTTGGGCCAAAGCATAGTATTTCCACAAAATAACAGTATTTCTGCTATGTTATATTATTACTGCTCATAGTATTTCTGCCAAATCTTGGTATTTGTTCCAAAGCATAGTATTTCTGCCAAATCACAATATAACTGCAAAATAAAGGGTTTTTTTTTTAGACAAATCATAGTGTTTGTGCTAAATCCTAGTAATTCTGCTCAATCATAGAATTTCTGCTATGCTGAAGTGCTTTTTGCTAGATTACAGAATTTCTGCTAAGTCAAAGTATTTCATGTAAATCATAGTATTTATACCAAGTCCCAGTGTTTCTGCCAAATCATAAATCATAAATAATGTGGCGTGTTGGGGGAACAGCTAGTTCTCTCCCATCATGCCTTGGGACATGTGCTGCATTTTAGATGTTCTTGTTTCATTGTTTATGGTTACGTTACTTTTAACTGTTGTCTTGAATGTTGAGTTTATACTACGGTACAAAGTCACTGACAGTTATTGTTTTATAGGAAGAATGCAGTACCATAAGTGAGTTCTGTTATGCTGTTATTGACCCTTGAAGCACATTGTGGCACAAGCAAGTATGTTCAATAAAAAACTCCCCCTACCAGCTTGGGGTGGAAATACAGGCTCAATCTCTCCCTGTGAGCTTCTTTGCAAGATTCATCTGCATGCCACAATAATTTTAATAAAGCAAAGTTAAGATGAGAGGCTGGTGCCAATTCATCTTCAAGCACTGCGGACACTCACAGTTGGAGCAGTTTTTACTGTCATCTTACTGTTGAGCCATAAATTACGTTTGTTTTCAAACTCTTGAGCCATAAATTACGTTTGTTTTCAAACTCTTAAAATGAAGCCGTTTCTTCTCTCGTCATATCTCTGCGACGGAGGTACAAAGGGCTATCGCAGTCAAAGTTCATGAAATTCTGCTGATTCACCCAGTAAAGGAATTGTGCTTCTATCCCACCTAGTTTTTGAGTTACACGACATTTTGTAACTCCAGAAAACGGCGCTTTACGCCTCTCACCGCGATCTTCTGACTGCTCATCTCCCTGTTTTCCAGGCACTGGCTCTCTTTGCCGGTGGCGCATTTGGTAATGACACGGGTCTGCAGCCCAAAGGTCGTGGGTTCAATTCCACCTTGGTCCACATGTTTTTTTTTCACTACAAATTTATACACTATCACAGACCAGTAATTTATATTGCTAATTTATTACAATTCTGCAAAGTTTTATGATGTTAGCAGTTTGTCTAATACGGACCTCAGATTCTTGTTAACGCTCCATGGCAGAAATACATACAAGTACACAGCCTGATGAAGCAGACAGAAGCAGTACCTCTGATTGCAGAAAGTATTACTACTCCATAATAGTATTTCTGTTAAATCAAAGTGCTTCTACTACATCTTAGTACTTCTGCTCAATCATAGTATTTCTGCTAAATCATGGTATATTTTTGCCAAATCATGGTATTTGTGCCAAATTAGAGTATTTGTGCCCAATTAAAATTTCTGTTATGTTATAGTATTACTACTAAGCCATAGCATTTCTACCAAATCATAGCATTTCTTCAAAATCATAGTATTACTGCAATTTCATAGTATTTGAGCGAAATCGTAGTATTTGTGAAAAAACATACTATGTCTGCAAAATCACAGTATGTCTGTTATGTTATAGTATTACTACTAAGGCATAGTATTTCTGCCAATTTATGTTATAGTATTACTACTAAGTCATAGACTTTCTGTTTTGTTATAGTATCTCTGCTGAATATAGTATATGTGCCAAATCATAGTATTTATAGCAAATCATAGTATTTGTGCTAACACATAGTATACTGCCACATTATAGTATTTGTGTAAAACCAGAATGTCTGCAAAATCATCATATATCTGTTATGTTATAGTATTACTACTAATGCATAGTATTTCTAACAAATCATAGAATTCCTTCAAAATCATAGTATTACTGCAATTTCATAGTATTTCAGCAAAATCGTAGTATTTGAGCCAAAACATACTATGTCTGCAAAATCACAGTATATCTGCTATGCTATAGTATTACTACTAAGGCATTGTATTTCTACCAAATCATAGTATTCCTTCAAAATCATAGTATTACTGCAATTTCATAGTATTTCAGCAAAATCGTAGTATTTGTGCAAAAACATACTATGTCTGCAAAATCACAGTATATCTGTTATGTTATAGTATTACTACTAAGGCATAGTAATTCTACAAAATCATAGTATTCTTTCAAAATCATAGTATTTCTGCAATTTCATAGTATTTGAGCGAAATCGTAGAATTTTTTGCAAATCATATTATTCGAACCAAAACATTGTATTTGTACGAAGTCATAGTATTTCTTCTAAATCATTGTATTTCACCCAAATCTCAGTAGTTGTGCTAAAACCCAGTATTATTGCCAAATCGTAGTATTTGTACTAAATCATAGTACTTGTGCCAAATCATAGTATTTCTGCCATATTGTGCTAGTTGTGGAAAAAAATAGACTGTCTGCAAAATCATAGTATATCTATTATGTTATAGCATTACTACTAAGTCATAGACTTTCTGTTTTGTTATAGTATCTCTGCTAAATATAGTATATGTGCCAAATCATAGTATTTATAGCAAATCATAGTATTTGTGCTAAAACATAGTATACTGTCACATTATAGTATTTGTGTAAAACCAGAATGTCTGCAAAATCATCATATATCTGTGATGTTATAGTATTACTACTAATGCATAGTATTTCTGCAAAATCATAGTAATTTTGCAGAAACCTTGTACTTCTGGTAAATAATAGTATTTGTGCCAAATCATAGTATTTGTGCCAAAACATTGTATTTGTACAAAGTCATAATATTTCTTCTAAATCATAGTATTTCAATCAAATCTCAGGAGTTGTGCTAAAACGCAGTATTATTGCCAAATCATAGTATTTGTACTCAAACATATCAGTTCAACTTATTTAACTCTTCTCAACAGCCTAACACCTCTTCTTCACCCCGTTTCAGCAGAATTGTGAGTGTTTTCACCCCTTTTCAGCACAAATCCCAGCTTTTTCAGGTGTTTTCAACAGAAATCTCTTTTTTAGCAGACATTCTGCTGATTCACCTGTTTTCAGTGCAACGTTCTACTTCTTTACCTCTTTTCAGTAGAAATTCTGCTGATTCACCTATTTTAAGCAGAATTTTCAGCCTTTCACCTCTTATCAATACAAATCTCAGTATCTTCTGCTCATTTCAGAGGAAACCATTTCACCTCTTTTCAGTAGAAATTTGAACTTCTGTACCCCTTTGAAGCAGAATTTTTGCCTTTTCACCTCTTTTCAGCAAAAGTTTCTGTTTTTTCACTTGTTTTCAGCATAATTTTTCAGTTTCTTTACCGCCATACAATTTTTGCAGCTTTTCATCTTTTTCAGTCATTTTCAGCAGGCAACTTCAGCGTTAAGGCATCCACACAGCATTTTCGCAGGAAATGCAAATTTTTCTAGTTATTATTATTATTATGTGTGCCTATGACAAGAGGCACACATATTACTATTCCTCGGATTTATTATTATTATTATTATTATTATTATTATTATTCTCCAGTTTCCGCCTGAAATTTTGCAGCGAATCTCGCCTCGCAGTTTTGAGACAAGCTTCATATATGTTACCTCATTTTGTGCGGCCGGATCTGGAATGGTGTGCTATGACTTTTGGTGTTTATGAATTTTATAGTTTTTTAAATATTAATATTTTAGTGAAAATTTTCCCGCGCTCCTCTGCCAAACAGTTTTGACATTAGGGTTACATATGTTAGATCATTTTGTGCGGCTGGAGCTGGACTATTATTTTATGACTTTTGGTGTTTATAACTTTTATAGTTTTTTAAATATTAATATTTTAGTGCAAATTTAGGCCAATTCATCTTTTGGCGCCAAATAAACAGACTTCATTTGTGGTGTGTTGGCTCTCTCTAGTGGTATGCCGGGAGTGGTACAGCCTGTGTACCCTTATTTGGATTACCGTAATGATGACAATTTCAACGGTGCGCACAGCGTCGCTGCTTTCAGGAGCCCTTGGAATTTTTAAGGTTGCGCAAATCATTCAAAAGTTACGGTAATGCTTGGTGGAAAACTCAATATCCCACAATTCATAGCACGCCTCTACAGAGTGAACAATGGCGGCCACCACTTCGTTTTATATGTCTTTTATTCGTGTTTCTAGGTCACAAAATAAGCTTTTAAGATATTTTCAGGCGAGAATGTAGGTGTGTAAACTTCAAATATCTGCTTGTTTTATCAAGACATCCCATATTTAGCGACAGTGCTCTGACTACGTCGGTCCTGCCTGACAGCTAGCCGGCTACCTAGCTGGCTACCTAGCTAGCTGCCGCACTTGGCTGCAAATGGATAGCGAGGGGACTCTCTCTGTCGTTTCACCTCCCTGGTCTCTCGCAAATGCTCGCATAGAATCGGAGTTACAGCTGGATGTGGAAAAAATAACTGAGTTGTTTGGTGGTGGAGCTACAACAGAGGGCAGCTACCCACCGGTGTGTGACAGAAAGGACATGCCGCCAACGAGACATATGAGGCCGGGCAGGCGATTGCTAACGCGGTGGTCAATCATGGATCAGGGAAAGCGAAGGCAGGAGCGTGAGGTGAACTGAATTTCAGGTAAGAAGTTATGAACTGCACTCTATTTGGGTCAGATATAAACCGAGTTTAGGTGTAGTTTATTTAGCAGCAGTTCTCTTATGTGTTGCTGATAGCCGGCTAGCTAGCTAGCGCCGCTAGCATAGTTAGCTCGCGCCGCTAGCAACCCTTCGTGAAAAAGCACCCAGGCTTGGCTTATATTGAGGCGGGTGAAACTCGTGTCAGCACCCGGTCGCTCTCTATTTGGGTCAGATATAAACCGAGTTTAGGTGTAGTTTATTTAGCAGCAGTTCTCTTATGTGTTGCTGATAGCCGGCTAGCTAGCTAGCGCCGCTAGCATAGTTAGCTCGCGCCGCTAGCAACCCTTCGTGAAAAGCACCCAGGCTTGGCTTATATTGAGGCGGGTGAAACTCGTGTCAGCACCCGGTCGCTCTCTATTTGGGTCAGATATAAACCGAGTTTAGGTGTAATTTATTTTCGTTGACCTTTTACAATCGTAATGCCACGGGAGTTTATATACAGCTGTGTGCGTACTAAGTTACTGACGTTGGACTTTATTTTATTCATTAGGGTTAGTTCATAGAGTTGCCGTGCCGTACAAACGGAATCGTCCCACATTCAGAGAAAACATTATGATTTATTCTGTCGTTACGAAGCCTCCCCTGTCATTCTCTCGCGTGTTGAAACGTCAATCATGAAACTGATCAATGATCGGCTGTTCGCTCTTATTTATCGCGCTAAACAACAGCAGCACGTTTAAGCTTGATCAGCTGTTGTTAGAATTCTTTTGATTTTAATTTCTAGTATCAGCTGATGTTTGCTGGAGCATGAAGATGAAATCAGGAGATGTCCTTACTGAATCATCAGAGCTGAACTGGTGATGGAGAAACAGGTTTACACTTTAGGTGACATGAATGAGTTGAAGGGAAGTTATGAGTTGTTTCTGAGAGACAAAGACCAAGCTCCTTTTTTGTGTAGCTGACAGCTGGTAACTGTGCAGGGGCGGATCTAGCAAAGCTTTTAGGGGGGGGGGGAGCTAGGGCATTAACAGAGAAAGGTGGACATAAAGATATACTTTTCTTTCTTACTCTCATATAAAATATTTAGCTTTTATTAAATGCTTATCCGAATCTTACAACCAAAGTTTGTATAATAATACACAAGGTTGGCTGTAGACCATTGTTCATCATTCAGAACACTGTGTAAAAATAACAAAAAACAAAAAGTGAATGCAAAAGTGCATATATATTTATTTTATGTGTTTGATGTGTGTGTCGGGGCGTGGTCTGCAGTGCCGCTGCAGGGGAGGTGGACCCACGGGTGTAAAGTCTGTGCTCTCTTGGCTGTTTTTTGGGTGTGTGTTGGGCTATGAGTTGAAAAGCTACAGCTGCCTGTGTGGGTACACCAACCATGTGTGAAAAGTGGTCCATAACATAATGCTTCAAAGCGTGTTCATGCAAACATTGTTGGGTCTGCCGTGGTACAATGGGACTTCTGCTCATGAACCTGTGTGCACAGCGTCTGCAAATCGGGGCTGTACAAAGTCACTTCATCTTTACCCAAAACTGTAAGCTGTCATCTGTGAGGCGCGAGCGGTGTTTGTTTTTATCATAATTCATGGTGGAGAATGGCTGCTCTGCTGAGTTTTGCTCTCTGTAGCTGTATGAATGGCAAACTACACTGATTACCAGCGGCATAGGCACACATAAAATTTCTTCTGAAATTTTCCCTTTCTAGTTATTATTATTATTCTCCAGTTTCCGCCTGAAATTTTGCAGCGAATCTCGCCCCGCAGTTTTGAGACAAGCTTCATATATGTTACCTCATTTTGTGCGGCCGGATCTGGAATGGTGTGCTATGACTTTTGGTGTTTATGAATTTTATAGTTTTTTAAATATTAATATTTTAGTGAAAATTTTCCCGCGCTCCTCTGCCGAACAGTTTTGACATTAGGGTTACATATGTTAGATCATTTTGTGCGGCTGGAGCTGGACTATTATGTCATGACTTTTGGTGTTCATAACTTTTATAGTTGTTTAAATATTAATATTTTAGTGCAAATTTAGGCCAATTCATCTTTTGGCGCCAAATAAACAGACTTCATTTGTGGTGTCTTGGCGCCATCTTTTGGTCTCATTGAAACAAATTTCAAACTTCATTTGTGGTGTGTTGGTTCTCTCTAGTGGTATGCCGGGAGTGGTACAGCCTGTCTACCCTTATTTGGATACCGTAATGATGACAATATCAATGGCGCGCACAGCCTCGCTGCTTTCAGGAACCATTGGAGATTTTAAGGTTGCGCGAACCATTGAATAGTTACGGTAAACACAATGGCTTCTATGCTTGGTGGAAAACTCCATATCCCACAATTCATAGCACACCTCTGCCGAGTTAAACAATGGCGGCCACCACTTCGTTTTATATGTCTTTTATTAGTGTTTCTAGGTCACAAAATAAACTTTTAAGATATTTTCAGGCGAGAATGTAGGTGTGTAAACTTCAAATATCTGCTTGTTTTATCAAGACATCCCATATTTAGCGACAGTGCTCTGACTACGTCGGTCCTGCCTGACAGCTAGCCGGCTATCTAGCTAGCTGCCGCACTTGGCTGCAAATGGATAGCGAGGGGACTCTCTGTCGTTTCACCTCCCTGGTCTCTCGCAAATGCTCGCATAGAATCGGATTTACAGCTGGATGTGGAAAAAATAACTGAGTTGTTTGGTGGTGCTATAACGTGGAGCTACAACACTGGGCAGCTATCCACCGGTGTATGACAGAAAGGACATGCCGCGAATGAGACATACGAGGCAGGCGACCGGTGTTTGCTAACGCGGAGGTCAATCGTGGATCAGGGAAAGCGAAGGCAGGAGCGTGAGGTGAACTGAATTTCAGGTAAGAAGTTATGAACTGCACTCTATTTGGGTCAGATATAAACAGAGTTTAGGTGTAGTTTATTTTCGTTGTGCTGACTTTTTACAATCGTACTGCGTGTTAGCTAGCACGACGGGAGTTTATATACAGCTGTGTGCGCGCTAAGTTACTGATGTTGGACTTTATTTTATTCATAATGGTTAGTTCGTAGAGTTGCCGTACAAACGGAATCGTGCCACATTCAGAGAAAATATTACGATTTATTCTGTCGTTACGAAGCCTCCCCTGTCATTCTCTGCCTGTTGCAACTTCAATCATGAAACTGATCAACGATCGGCGTTTCGCTCTTGTTTATCGCGCTAAACACAGCAGCATGTTTAAGCTTGATCAGCTGTTAGAATTCATTTGCTTTTAATTTCTAGTATCAGCTGATGTTTGCTGGAGCCACAGCTGTAGAAGCGGCTGGTCGAAACCAGGAGATGACCTTACTGAATCATCAGAGCTGAACTGGTGATGGAGAAACAGGTTTACCTTTTTTTTAGGTGACATGAATGAGTTGAAGGGAAGTTATGAACTGTTTCTGAGAGAAATAAACACCAAGCTCCTTTTTTTTATTTAGCTGACAGCTGGTAACTGTGCAGGGGCGGATCTAGCAAAGCTTTTGCCAGGGGCCAGGTAGGGCGTTAACAGAGAAAGGTGGACACAAAGATATACCTTTCTTTCTTACTCTCATACAGGGAGTGCAGAATTATTAGGCAAGTTGTATTTTTGAGGAATAATTTTATTATTGAACAGCAACCATGTTCTCAATGAACCCAAAAAACACATTAATATCAAAGCTGAATGTTTTTGGAAGTAGTTTTTAGTTTGTGTTTAGTTTTAGCTATTTTAGGGGGATATCTGTGTGTGCAGGTGACTATTACTGTGCATAATTATTAGGCAACTTAACAAAAAACAAATATATACCCATTTCAATTATTTATTACCAGTGAAACCAATATAACATCTCCACATTCACAAATATACATTTCTGACATTCAAAAACAAAACAAAAACAAGTCAGCGACCAATATAGCCACCTTTCTTTGCAAGGACACTCAAAAGCCTGCCATCCATGGATTCTGTCAGTGTTTTGATCTGTTCACCATCAACATTGCGTGCAGCAGCAACCACAGCCTCCCAGACACTGTTCAGAGAGGTGTACTGTTTTCCCTCCTTGTAAATCTCACATTTGATGATGGACCACAGGTTCTCAATGGGGTTCAGATCAGGTGAACAAGGAGGCCATGTCATTAGTTTTTCTTCTTTTAAACCCTTTCTTGCCAGCCACGCTGTGGAGTACTTGGACGCGTGTGATGGAGCATTGTCCTGCATGAAAATCACGTTTTTCTTGAAGGATACAGACTTCTTCCTGTACCACTGCTTGAAGAAGGTGTCTTCCAGAAACTGGCAGTAGGACTGGGAGTTGAGCTTGACTCCATCCTCAACCCGAAAAGGCCCCACAAGCTCATCTTTGATGATACCAGCCCAAACCAGTACTCCACCTCCACCTTGCTGGCGTCTGAGTGGGACTGGAGCTCTCTGCCTTTTACCAATCCAGCCACGGGCCCATCCATCTGGCCCATCAAGACTCACTCTCATTTCATCAGTCCATAAAACCTTAGAAAATTCAGTCTTGAGATATTTCTTGGCCCAGTCTTGACGTTTCAGCTTGTGTGTCTTGTTCAGTGGTGGTCGTCTTTCAGCCTTTCTTACCTTGGCCATGTCTCTGAGTATTGTACACCTTGTCCTTTTGGGCACTCCAGTGATGTTGCAGCTCTGAAATATGGCCAAACTGGTGGCAAGTGGCATCTTGGCAGCTGCACGCTTGACTTTTCTCAGTTCATGGGCAGTTATTTTGCGCCTTGGTTTTTCCACACGCTTCTTGCGACCCTGTTGACTATTTTGAATGAAACGCTTGATTGTTCGATGATCACGCTTCAGAAGCTTTGCAATTTTAAGACTGCTGCATCCCTCTGCAAGATATCTCACTATTTTTGACTTTTCTGAGCCTGTCAAGTCCTTCTTTTGACCCATTTTGCCAAAGGAAAGGAAGTTGCCTAATAATTATGCACACCTGATATAGGGTGTTGATGTCATTAGACCACACCCCTTCTCATTACAGAGATGCACATCACCTAATATGCTTAATTGGTAGTAGGCTTTCGAGCCTATACAGCTTGGAGTAAGACAACATGCATGAAGAGGATGATGTAGACAAAATACTCATTTGCCTAATAATTCTGCACTCCCTGTATAAAATATTTAGCTTTTATTAAATAGTTATCTGAATCTTACAACCAAAGTTTGTATAATAATACACAAGATTGGCTGTAGACCATTGTTCATCATTCAGAACACTGTGTAAAAATAACAAAAAACAAAAAGTGAATGCACAGCCGGCTGTGTGGGTAAACCAACCATGTGTGAAAATTGGTCCATAACGTAATGCTTCAAAGCGTGTTCATGCAAACATTGTCAGGTCTGCCGTGGTACAATGGGACTTCTGCTCATGAACCTGTGTGCACAGCGTCTGCAAATCGGCGCTGTACGAAGTAACTTCATCTTTACACAAAACTGTAAGCTGTCATCTGTGAAGCGTGAGCGGTGTTTGTTTTTACCATAGTTCATGGTGGAGAATGGCTGCTCTTCTGAGTTTTGCTCTCTGTAGCCGTATGAATGGCAAACTACAGTGATTAGCAGCGGCATAGGCACACATAAAATTTCTTCTGAAATTTTCGCTTTCTAGTTATTATTATTATTCTCCAGTTTCCGCCTGAAATTTTTCCGCCTGAAATTTTGCAGCGAATCTCGCCCCGCAGTTTTGAGACAAGCTTCATATATGTTACCTCATTTTGTGCGGCCGGATCTGGAATGGTGTGCTATGACTTTTGGTGTTTATGAATTTTATAGTTTTTTAAATATTAATATTTTAGTGCAAATTTAGGCCAATTCATCTTTTGGCGCCAAATAAACAGACTTCATTTGTGGTGTGTTGGCGCCATCTTTTGGTCCCATTGAAACAAATTTCAAACTTCATTTGTGGTGTGTTGGTTCTCTCTAGTGGTATGCCGGGAGTGGTACAGCCTGTCTACCCTTATTTGGATACCGTAATGATGACAATATCAATGGCGCGCACAGCCTCGCTGCTTTCAGGAACCATTGGAGGCTTTAAGGTTGCGCGAACCATTGAATAGTTACGGTAAACACAATGGTTTCTATGCTTGGTGGAAAACTCCATATCCCACAATTCATAGCACACCTCTGCCGAGTTAAACAATGGCGGCCACCACTTCGTTTTATATGTCTTTTATTAGTGTTTCTAGGTCACAAAATCAACTTTTAAGATATTTTCAGGCGAGAATGTAGGTGTGTAAACTTCAAATATCTGCTTGTTTTATCAAGACATCCCATTATTAGCGACAGTGCTCTGACGACCTCGGTCCTGCCTGACAGCTAGCCGGCTACCTAGCTAGCTGCCGCACTTGGCTGCAAATGGACAGCGAGGGGACTCTCTCTCTCCTTTCACCTCCCCGGTCTCTCGCAAATGCTCGCACAGAATCGGAGTTACAGCTGGATGTGGAAAAAATAACTGAGTTGTTTGGTGGTGCTATAATGCGGAGCTACAACAGTGGGCAGCTATCCACCGGTGTATGACAGAAAGGACATGCCGCGACCGCCGATCGACCGGTGTTTCCTAACGCGGAGGTCAATCGTGGATCAGGGAAAGCGAAGGCAGGAGCGTGAGGTGAACTGAATTTCAGGTAAGAAGTTATGACCTGCACTCTATTTGGGTCAGATATAAACCGAGTTTAGGTGTAGTTTATTTAGCAGCAGTTCTCTTATGTGTTGCTGATAGCCGGCTAGCTAGCTAGCGCCGCTAGCATAGTTAGCTAGCACCGCTAGCGACCCTTCGTGAAAAAGCACCCAGGCTTGGCTTATATTGAGGCGGGTGAAACTCGTGTCAGCACCCGGTCGCTCGCCGACAGTATGTGTTTTAGCTGGAGTTATTTTTCGTTTATATGGGCCGATGATGCTGGAAACCGAAGGCAGGAGCGTGAACTGAATTTCAGGTAAGAAGTTATGAACTGCACTCTATTTGGGTCAGATATAAACCGAGTTTAGGTGTAATTTATTTTCGTTGACCTTTTACAATCGTACTGCCACGGGAGTTTATATACAGCTGTGTGCGCACTAAGTTACTGACGTTGGACTTTATTTTATTCATTAGGGTTAGTTCATAGAGTTGCCGTGCTGTACAAACGGAATCGTCCCACATTCAAAGAAAACATTATGATTTATTCTGTTGTTACGAAGCCTCCCCTGTCATTCTCTCGCGTGTTGAAACGTCAATCATGAAACTGATCAATGATCGGCTGTTCGCTCTTATTTATCGCACTAAACAACAGCAGCACGTTTAAGCTTGATCAGCTGTTGTTAGAATTCTTTTGATTTTAATTTCTAGTATCAGCTGATGTTTGCTGGAGCATGAAGATGAAATCAGGAGATGTCCTTACTGAATCATCAGAGCTGAACTGGTGATGGAGAAACAGGTTTACACTTTAGGTGACATGAATGAGTTGAAGGGAAGTTATGAGTTGTTTCTGAGAGACAAAGACCAAGCTCCTTTTTTGTGAAGCTGACAGCTGGTAACTGTGCAGGGGCGGATCTAGCAAAGCTTTTACCGGGGGGCAGCTAGGGCATTAACAGAGAAAGGTGGACACAAAGATATACTTTTCTTTCTTACTCTCATATAAAATATTTAGCTTTTATTAAATAGTTATCTGAATCTCACAACCAAAGTTTGTATAATAATACACAAGATTGGCTGTAGACCATTGTTCATATTTCAGAACACTGTGTAAAAATAACAAAAACAAAAAGTGAATGCATGTGTGAAAAGTGGTCCATAATGTAATGCTTCAAAGCGTGTTCATGCAAACATTGTCGGGTCTGCCGTGGTACAATGGGACTTCTGCTCATGAACCTGTGTGCATAGCGTCTGCAAATCGGCGCTGTACGAAGTAACTTCATCTTTACACAAAACTGTAAGCTGTCATCTGTGAAGCGTGAGCGGTGTTTGTTTTTACCATAGTTCATGGTGGAGAATGGCTGCTCTTCTGAGTTTTGCTCTCTGTAGCCGTATGAATGGCAAACTACACTGATTACTAGCGGCATAGGCACACATAAAATTTCTTCTGAAATTTTCGCTTTCTAGTTCCAATTACTGCTTGTCATTTTGAGATTTCCTGATGAAAAAAAGGATTGGATTTTCTTGGAAATACTACCAAATATATTGGAAACTACAATAAATCCAAGCCTCTCTGTTTTCTTTTCAGACGACAGGAGTGATTTTCTTAGTCTGTAACTTAAAGCAAATTCAAGATCTGTCATGTTTTAATAAAAAATGGCTGAGTGTTCAAGTTGGAAAGATCTTTTTTGTCTTTCATAAGTCACACGCAGACACACATTATCATATGGTATTGATACCACCATTGAAGGATTTTTTTTTAAAGAATTTCCTCATATTTTATGTTTTTACTCATCACTGCAGAATGTATTTAGTGAATGTCAATTATACTGATATCACGTGCAGAAAATGATTGCATGGACATTTATTCAGCAGTAGATGAGACTGGATATTCACACTTTTATTCTTTGCTACCAAACAAATGTCATTTTGACAAACGTCAAAATATGGGCTCGAAATAAAACTAACTACACAGTTCCACTTTATCAGTGTTCGTTAGGCTGCAGTGACAGGAAAGCAAGGACATGTGGACAAAAATGATGAATGAGCTGGCAAAGGGTGTGAAATGTTTTATGTGAATGTCCTACTATGTTTCACTAACAAGCATATAAATTGCTTTTGTATTAGCTCAAACACTGCAGGGACAATTAATTATGTAAACATTTGTAAACGTGTGACAGGCCACATATTTACAAAAACAATAAGCCTACATGGAACTCAGTCAAATCCAGCCAGTAGCAGTTCCAAGTCTAGAGCTTAGCCAGCCACACCCAATATTAGATTCTAACTCAGGGCCCAGCTGTTTAATATCAGCTCCTAGCTTGGAGTTTAGCCACCAACAGCTAGCAACACATTCGTGCATAGATGTAAGCCAGCCACAATCAACACCATGTTCCAGCCCAGAGCCCATCCAGAAACAGCCAACAGAATCTTCCAACACTGAGTCTAGCCAACCACTACCAGCAAGGGAAAGGTAGATGGAAGGTAGGAAAGATCAGATTCTGTGGCCCAGATCCAGTGAGAAAAGAGAGTGTGAAACCATTGACTCGGAACTGGCTCTTATACTAGATCAACAAAAGGGTCCAGTTGAAAGGAAGTTGGAGAACCTGGGAACCATCATCTACAGCTATGGGGCTGAGCGGTTTGGGGTAAAGAACAAGACTCAGAGACAGCAGAAGGCCCTTTAAGCCACTTAAAGTCCAGGAGACAGCAGGAAATTGACAGATTAGTGAAAGAGAGAAGACAACTGAGGAAACAGTGGAGGAGGGCCTATGAGACAGAAGGGGAGGGACTTACTGCCCTGCAGGAGGAAATAAAGCAACAACATACTAAGCTACGAAGAGCAGAACACCTCAGACGACAACGTAAGAAGAAAGAACGGACAAGGAGCAACAGCAACCCATACAACTTTGTTAAGGGCCTTTTTGTCGAAGAGAAGCGGGTGCCTCAAAATACCCATAAAAGACCTGAAAGATCATCTGAGGAAAACTTACTCTGAGGATCAGAGGCATGAGCCAGTTACCATTCCGAGTGATATGCCGCCTATCCAGGCACCTGAACACCAAATGGACATAAGACCACCTACATGGAGTGAAGTGGAGAAGGTAGTGAAGCAGGCAAGAGCAGCATTGGCCCCAGGACCTAATGGCATTTCATATAGGTTCTATAAAAACACCCGACGAGTCTTCAAATACCTGTGGAAGGTAGCGTGGCAGAAAGGAGTGATTCCAAAGGCTTGGCGAAGAGCAGGAGGTATTCTGATCCCTAAGGAGAAGAACTCCTCATCCATCAGCCAGTTTCGCCAGATCAGCCTGCTGAACGTAGAGGGAAAGATCTTCTTCAGTGTCTTGGCCCAAAGACTATCTACTTTCCTGCAAAGAAACAACGATACTGACACATCAGTGCAGAAGGCCGTCATCCGGGGGTTTTTGGGATATCTGGAGCATGCCAGCGTCATCTGGCACCAGATTCAAACTGCCAAGAAAGAACAAAGAGACCTTCATGTGGTCTTTTTAGACCTTGCCAACGCCTTTGGGTCAGTTCCGCACGAGATCTTGTGGATGGCCTTCAACTATTTCAGCGTACCAAACCACATTACAGGTCTGGTCAAGACCTACTTTCGGGATTTACAGTTTTGTGTTACAGCTGACAACACCACCACAGCTTGGCAGCACCTGGGAATTGGAGTTATGGCAGGCTGCACGATTTCCCCTCTGGCATTTATCATGGCAATGGAGTTGGTCATGCGGGCATCTTGGTGGGTAGTGGGAGGTGAGAGACTCAAGAGTGGCCTTCGTCTTCCTCCCATTAGAGCCTACATGGATGACATGACCATCATCACAACTTGGAGCTTGCTACAGAAGCTCCAGAAAAACATTGAATGGGCAAGAATGGAGTTTAAGCCAAGTAAATCTCGTAGCATCTCCATCATAAAAGGAAAACTGACAGCCAAGCAATTCTATATCAGTGGAGAACCAATTCCAACAGTCTTAGAGGAGCCCATAAAGAGCCTGGGAGGGTGGTATAATGCAGACCTCGATACGTGACAACTAGAACAACTAAGGCAGAACTTAGCCTATGTCCTCAAGCGGATTAACAACACAGCACTCCCAGGGAAACTGAAGCTCTGGTGCTTCCAGTTTAGGTTATTACCCAGACTACTTTGGCCATTGACAATGTACAAGGTGTCACTCAATCATGCCAATTGACTAGAGAGGCTAGTGAGCTCCTATGTTAAGAAGTGGCTCAGACTTCCCAAATGCCTCAGCAGCGTTGGACTCTATAGCGATTCATTACCTATCCCTAGCCTAGTAGAGGAATTTAAATGTGCAAAAGTGAGGCTTGAGATGTCACTCACAGACTCCCGGGACCCCATAGTGAGAGGCACTGCTCCCACCCTAGCAATGGGGAGGAAGTGGACCCCAGCCACATCTGTGCTACAGGCCAAATCTGCTCTTTGGCATTGTGATGTGGTGGGTCATGTCACGTCGAAAAATGGTGGTGGAGGAGGTGCGTAGACAGGAGGAAACAGCCAGACATGCCAGAGCCATAGCGCTGGCCAAGCAGGGTCGCTGGATGAATTGGGAGCGTGATGAAAAGAGGACACTCTCATGGAGTGAAATCTGGGGAATGCAGTCTAATAGACTAAGTTTCATCATCCGAGCGACATACGAGGTGCTACCTTCCCCAATAAATCTGCAGCTGTGTACAGTCCCAGCCACACTCAAGCACATCTTGGAGACACAACCAGGTCCTCAGGTGTCTAGCAGAGAAATTTGAGTGCAAAAGAAAATCCATCAACGCTCAACCTTTCATGAACCAAGAAGAGCATCAGTTTTTATCAGCATCTGTCTGGGAGGGAGACAAGCCGAGGACAAGTCCCCTTAATCCCAGACCTGGGGATGCTGAAGGTTGCCAGAGATTGGCAGATGCAAGTGGACTTGGATCAGAGGCTGATTTTTCCCACAGAGATCGTAACAACTCCTCTGCGACCAGACCTTGTCCTTTGGTCTAACTCCCCAAAACTTGCGTACATCATTGAGCTGACGGTACCATGGGAGGAAGCAAATAAGCTGCAGTATGCCAACTTGGCCGCTGAGGCAGAGGACAGAGGCTGGAAGATCAAGATGCGCCTTGTGGAAGTGGGGTGCAGGGGCTTTGTTGCCAGTACAACAGCAAAACTGCTTAGAGAGATTGGGATCAGAGGACAGGCGCAATGGCATGCTATAAGAGAATTAGCTAACACTGCTGAGAGGACCAGTCACTGGCTATGACTAAAAAGGGCTGACATCACTTGGGCAGCTAAGGCAGTCAGCTAACCGCAAGAAACACACTCAGGATTGATCAACCCGTGGTGGGCCTGCCTCAACAGCGGGCGTCAAAAGGGTAAAACATAACATTAGAAATTTTGCTGTTTGACTGATACAGCTGTCTCAGGGCCTCCTGGGGACTGTGCAGTTAACCTCATGGTATTGAAACCAAAAGGAGGAATAAAAGAAAAGAAAAGAAAAATGTTCTGCTCTTCTTCCCTTTTTTGGGAGGCAGTGGGGAGGTAGAGCGTACAGCCCGATCCGGTGGGGAGGTGTGGGAAGCCAGATCGGGCGCCCCCCTTCCGGCTCTCCTCTCTGCTCTCTCCTCCCTTTTGTCTTACTTCTCTCTATCACCTTTCTATCCCTTTGAAGAAGTGAGGCTCCATAAATGTTAAAGAGGTAAGTATTATTTCTTAGTTGCAGTGAATAGATAGAAGAAAATAAACTATAGAAAACTAAACAGAAGAAAGAAGAAGAGAAATAACAATTTAACATAAACCAGTGACACACTCCGGGGCCTGATCAACCCTGGCAGGGCCTCCTTGGATGAGGGTGTCTAGTGATAATGGCCGAAACACCCGATGAATCCAAGGTCCACTACTGACGATGTGTCCCAAACTGGTAAAGTTTCTGGGCTGCCTTTCCTCATAACAGCCATCCCTCAAGATTTTCTCCATTTAAAGCAATGCATTAACCAGGGATTGTAACATCTAGTCCTTTTACTGAATCATGCATTCAAAGAAATATTTATGACTAAAAATGCATGGTGAAAGTGTGTGTATTTTTCTCATGATATCTGAGGGTGTTTCAGAATGTACTTGTAGGAAAAATGTAGGGATATGCTTAAAAAAATAGAGGTTATTATTCCTTGTGTGGCCCTCAGACTATAAATAAGTTTAATGCTGTTTGTTTACATTAAAACCCTGGTTAAGTTCCTAAAGCTAGTACTAGCTAGTATTTCACTGCACAGTATTTGTGGAATGACAATAAAGATTTACCTTAAAATTAAAATGACATCACTTCTCAAACTCACACTAAACATTTATATTAGAGGTAAAGTGTGGTGGCATCATCCATATGAACAGAATTCCTGGTAACATTTCAGTGAGAATTTTCTGTTGATTGAAATATTCTGGAATTTGTGTGGACGCAATGGGCTTCCTCACAGTGTCAGTGCTTCTAGTCATTACTCTCTCCCTTTTTTTCCCACCTAGTCTCTTTGCTCCATGATTCAAAGACTGTCTGACAAGTTAATGAGTCCTCCTCTCCCACTCTTTCCTCTGCACACCCTCGACTTTGGCAGACCTGATTATACCCTGTCCTATTTTGAAAAAAGTTATGCTGGTTGTTGTTGAGGATGCTGCATAATGCAGGAAAGGGGATGTTAGGGCATTTAAAAGTGAAACGCCTGTTTTTAAGGCATATTTCTAACCGTGCAGTCACAGCAAAAGTTCTCCCATTATCCCAACTGTCCAGTGATATTGTTACTTCCATCCATCTATATTTTGCCTCTTAACTGGGTCCAGTTGACTGGGGGGAGAGATCCCCAAAACTCCCTTTCCCAGCCATCCTCCTTCCATGACTAAAACATTTATATCTGACCATCCCAGTGCCCAAACCATCCCAACTGTCTCAGTTCAATACGAAGGACTTTGTACTGGCTTGACTCTGATCCCTTTTTGAATGACAGAGCTCCTCACCTTATCTCTATGGGAAAGCCCTTTAGAGAAGCTCATTTCCGCTCCATCTACCTATAACTTCATTCTTTAGATGACCACCACAGCTTGTGACCATAGTTGAGGGTGGGAATTTAGACTGACCAGTAGACCGACAGCTTTGCTACATTCTTAGCACCCTTCACCATAACTGAATGTTAGCACTAATAATACTGCAGACGCTGCACTAATCTGTTTGTCTGTCACTGCATTTACTGCCTGTGTCTGAGTGTCTGACCATCCAACCAATGTGAAGGTTTAAGCACGGCACTATCACAGTGGAATTGGTGAGCATAGTCACCACTCTTTGAGCCCACTGCTGTTGCTATTTGGGTAAAACATGATGATGATTACAGGAGCCAGTTGAAGAAGACGACCAATAAAGATTCAATTGGGATCTTCAAATTACAGTAATTAACCAGAGCCCAGAGAAGCATTGTTTCAAATAGCCCACATATTCTAACAGCACCCTTACTTGTGACTTTAAATGACTATGAATATGTTGCTGTTTAAATCAGCCTTGGGATTGTAGCATGGTGAAACAGTAATGCAGCTAAACCTCTGTCACTGAACGCCTTGGCCCTGATCTGAAGCACTGTCACATTAAGGGAACAAATTAACAACAAATCACACATAATGATAATGTTGCTCTCTTGGACCCTAGTTAGGATTTTTTTTTCCCCCCTATCAAAAGTCAGTGGCGGCAACAGAGCTGGACATGAAAGGCATTCTGTGTTTTGCTTGAGGACATAAGCGTGGAGAAACTCACTCCCTGCATGATCACACACAATAACACATCTGCTATAGCAGATGTTGGCAATAGGAGTCTGAATGTATGAATGTAACAGTTACAAGGCAAAAGCTCATATGTGCAGACAAAAAGAGTTGGTATGTGACTGTTGCTGTGATAATACTGTATGACTGACTAAACATATACAGGGCAGCTTTTCTGTAAACATGCTGTTAGACAGTAAGTGGCTACCTGTACCATCTTCACTGAATACAGTATAAACAGTAAATACAACTGTTTTCTAGGCAGCAGCAGCAGCATCCAGGATGCTGTCAGTGTTAGGTTCGCTGTTCAAAAGCAGAAGGTCATTTTCACACATATTCAAACAGTGACAGCTCTTCCTACTAAACTACATGTTGGGTTATGTGCACACAGCTGAGTAACCCAGAGAATTACACTTGGCATCATGGATGAAACTTTTGACTACTAGCTTTTGCTGTTAGAATAAAAAGCTGTCACACTGGCACCTCAGCACAGGGTCTAGTAAAGGTTTAACATAAAGTGGTGTAATTAGCTAACTGTATTAATTACAGTATCAATATCAATGAAGCTATTCTGCTTTTTGGGGGATTTTTTTCCCTAATTTACAGTTTTGGATCTAATATTTTTCTTCTTTTTTCAACTTGTTTTTCAGAAGTGCACAAAATGCCATAAAATGCCATTATTTATTTTGCTATTTTTCCAAACTCTGAAACACAACATATCATCAAATGACCGTCGTGTATTCTATTTATTACAACAAAGTAACTGTATTCTGATTACCACCTATTTAAACTGTAACTGTATAGGAATACAGTTACTCATGTTTTGTATTTTAAATACGTAACGCCGGTACATGTATTCCTTTTCTCCCCAACACTGTTCATCACAGGGTGTTGGCACAAGCAAAATTATTACACATATACTTGAAATGGTCTTTTTTTGTTTATTGTTTTGTTTTCTAGAGCAAGTTTAAGTGAAATCAACTACAGTAAAATTAAACCGGGATGCCCACTTGGAATGTCAATGAAATTAGCAGTTCCATGAGCAGTTGCTTTTTTTGATATCCAAAATGTGCATATTTTGCAATCATACTGAATGATTATTGATAAGTTCAGAATGCATATGTCCCCATTCTGCCTGCCTGTTTAGAATCCGAGAAACAGAACTACCATCTGTGCAGTGCATCTATCTCTGCTTTGTGTTCAGTCTCTTGACAAACTTGAGAGTTTTATCCGAGTATGCAGGACAGGCCCTTAGTGGCCACACAACAGACATCACACAGATTACACCACCTGTGTACACAGGTGCTGACTTTCATGCCATGTATATAGTTTTATATATACTCACAAACTTGTGTAGGAGTACAAAAGCAAAGGAGGGCAAGTGTGAGATGTGGAGATGGATGTCACCTGCATGACGGACAGTGACCGAGTCAGAGGCAGATAGTAAGTGAAGAAGAGAGGCATTGTACTGAAACTTCAAAAGCAACATTAGAAGCACACATGGGTTATAGCTTCATTACTCCTTATCCTGCATCATCATTTCCTAACTCAAACACGAAGGAAGCTTTACCTAGACATCAGTAACATGTAGAAGAGAAGGAAGGCAAGTAGAGATGAGATTATTGACCTCTGAGAATCCCATTTTATATTACTTTGACATATTAGGACCAGTCTTCAAGGTGTGGGGAAGTCAACGTGAAAGAGGACTCAATGTAAATTGTACTCTATATGAAGTGCAAAAAATATAATTTCATTAGGTATAGTTATTGTGAAAAAAAGCAAATTTGGATGGGAGGTTAGTAAACTTTTGGGTCATTTACTTATCACGGCAGTCAAAGTAACTGTTACAAACTTCAATCAGTGGCCAGATTTCCTAATTTGATGAACAAACTGGGTTTTGGCATAAAAAGAGTACTGTCTGTATCAATGACTGTAGAAAACATGGACGACGCAACAGCTCCCCAAAAATGAAGCCAAAACGTCTCTATCGCACCCTGGTGTCTGGCTGCAGTATAGGTCATAAACCCCACCTCCTCCATGTTAGCGGATGGGACTGGGGTCACACTAAAATAAATAAATTCTCCTCAGATAAATTTTTTCCAAAGATTCTTTCTTTTGTTATCAATAGTTCTCATCACGCTGATTTATGTCCAAGGGGTCTCCTTTTCCATAAGTTTGATTCTAATTCCTACTGCGGTGATGCTAAATTGGGGTGTAACGTCATCATAACAGCTTTGACTAGCAGCTGCAGTCATGGAGAAACTTGTGTATCTCTGTTTGGGAATAGCAGATAGAGCGGAGGCCCTGAGAGGAGAGCTAGTGTTTATGTTACGGAAACACGACCGACTGTTTTAACCTAACAGACTGAGGTGTTCTTCAGTAAACTGGACTACACGACAGAAGGACCCGAGGCCCCGCTGCACTTTTTTGGTCAGTTAAACGTGTTTGTAAGCTAATCCGTAACTACCATCCTTAGCTAGGTCCTGAGACCTAGCTAGCTAAGATGAGCACTTGGCTGTCGGGGAAACTTGTTTTGTAAAATTCGTTTAGCTAATCAGTGCAGGTGACCCTGACTAAAGAAATTAAGAGAAACGCCCCGGGCTGCTCAGTCACCAATTACCGTTACTGTACTTTCATTATGAGTATTATACTGTAAAAGCAACAGGCTGGACTCTGCTTCAGCTCCTGTGCAGAGCTGATTATTAAATATGTGCAAAGAACAGCATGTTTTCAGTCTCTTGCGACATCTGTAAAGACAGTAACACCAAAAAAAAAAAAAAAGCTTGTACTTCAGTAACTCCTCATTAATTAGTAACTATGGATTAAGTTGTAGAACTGAAAAAATGTAAGAGAAGAACTTCAGATCCTGGGTGTGTGAGGACACAGAAGGATCAGCTTTGAGAAATATACTTTATATTGCAGTTTGTGATGATTCTGTTCTCTTTGTGATTACAGGAGCTGTCCTCAGATTCAGACCTCAGCACTACCCAGTGACAGCAGATCATCCAACATGTTCACATCTTAACTGATGAAAACAGTACCACATGTGCTGTCAGTGAAAGCTGCAGCTGTTTTATTGGTAAAGTTAAAGACAAAAAGTCAAAACGATTTATCACCCATGTAACTGTGTCACTGTATATCAACATTAACAGGACCTCAGTTTGGGGTTTCAGAAAGCTGCTGATCTCAGACCTCCACAGCTTCCGTTTTAACACTTGTTGTACTAAGCTGCATGAAGAGCACATTTGATTTTCTCTGACACAATTAAATAAAACTTGATTAAGGTCAAAGGTCGTCATTTGTATGTTGAACTACAAACTTGTGATCTGGAATTCTTTCACAGGTTTTTGCAGATCGTGTGTTATTTACCATAAAGTAATTCAGAGTTATTCATACCAGAGTAACCAGAGAGGATAATATATTTTTAAATATATAACTTTCTACACGACTGAATATAATATCTTTACGTAAAAGTCTGGAGCCTCTGGGGAGTTTCCGAGTATTTATAACATTACACAAACCAAAGGTCTCCATCACAGTGTTCATTAAATGCTGGGTGTATCCATCTTCTGGGGCGGGCCTCCGGAGGAGTGCTGAAGATTTCCCTGTGAGGGAGCTGCTGGTGAAGATCATGAGTCCTGTTTGATCAATGCAATGAGCTCCAGTCTTCCTGGTGTTTCTTAAATGATGCCTCTCTCAGTGGGTTAACAGAACCTCTGGCACAGGACAGCTGTGATGAAAAAAAAGGGAAGAAGTTTCTCCAAACCTCTGGACTCAGGAAATCCAGCTTGGTCCTCATGATCTCCCTCACTAGTTTCTCCCCAGGGTGGATGTAGCTGTTGATATAATAAGGACTCTATTATTAAATGAAAAGAACAAATTAGACTACATTACTGAAACCTTCTGCTGCTGTTTTTAAAGTTTCCATGTTACCAGGCTGTAGAGGGCTCTGAAGATTTAAACAGTTTTAGATCCATTACACTCACAGTCTTATCTTAAAATCTCAAAGGACAGCATTACATTTTTGATATTAACAGTAACTCTGGGCCTCTGTGGAGTGTGCAGCTGATCTTATCGCTATCTAAAAATGAATAACAAAACCTGTGTGTGCTAAATCCTTCAATAATACAGAGTAACAGGTGTGTAGCATCGCTAACTAGCTAGCAACAAGCCCCCAACACATTGCGTATGCAAGCGGCAAATCTAGCAAACGAATTAACAACAGAGTGATTTTAGATGTTTTAGAACTATAAGATGAGAAGCTGTGTGTCTTTTTCATAACAGTGACATGGTTGTATTTACCTTAACTGAACGAGTCGTCAGTCGCGGTAAACCCATCAGCAAATAAACTGGAGCAGCCGGGCTACGCAAAAAGTGTAGGGGGGTGTGTGGGCGGGAGCGTGACACAGTTGCTCCACCTCAAGTCACTAATGTGCAGACTCTGGGCCTTTCTCAATATGCGTACTTGTGCGTACTTGCGTTCTCGTGTACTCGTGATACGTCATCAGTCGGAGACCAAGTACTGTTCCAATTCGAAGTACGCATCAAACCGAGAACGCGAAAAAGTCCCGGATGTGTTCTCGCTCCGCCCGTTTTATCGAGCATGCATCGGTGGTGACTTGTGTGGACTTGGTACAGCTAAATATCCCAGAATGCATTTCGTCCGAAACTCAGACAAAGGCCGTTTCTCAATTCTCAAGTACGTGAGTACGTCCTCGCGTTCTCGGCGAGTCCGTACTCCCGTGCGTTCTCGGCCAGTACGTACTCGCCGAGAACGCGAGTACGTACTCACGTACTTGAGAATTGAGAAACGGCATCCGGCTCCAAAAATGCAAGATGGCAGCCTCCACAAGCGGGATATTTTGGCTACATTTTTGCACAATGGGAGGAGGTGCTGTCGCGTCGTCCATGTTTTCTACAGTCATTGGTCTGTATCTACAAAGACAGCGTGATGACAGGATGGCATGCAAGAGGTGGAAACGCCGAGATTTTTGCAATTTACCTTGTTGCATATGTACTTTGAGTTCCTTTCCCATGTAAAATATAGGGATGAGAATATTTTAATTAAGCATGCAAATAGATTTGGTAACATAGTTGTACTAACTGACATAAAAGTTACTGATAATTGTGCTGAATGCAAAAAAAAGTTTGTAGTATTTCAGTTGGTTTCTGAAATATTAGTCTAGAAATATTATTTCTGAACTAAGATAAAGAAAACAACAGCAAGCCAAAGAGCATCCACATGTCTGTATGAAATGACAAGCTCTACAACATTACAACCCAGCATTCTTCTAGCCTTTTGTACAGTAATGAAGTGTGTTTGCAGCCAACAATAAAGGCTTGCTTTTTGTTTAACCCACCTCATCTCTGTGTGTCTGCACTTGGGTTCTGTCACTCCTATTTCCACACAATTTGCATCGCTAACGGTGACAAAGGATCTCATTGGGTTATAGTGTTAAAAATGTTTCCACAATTTTTAAGTTGCAAGTTCAGTTTGAATATGACTAGAACCATATTCAAACTTAAATAACACTAGTACCCTTTATTAGCACACAATCTGGGATTGGTTACACATTAACACAATGCAGTTTACAACCAAACACCATCCATTATTTTGAACTTTTTTGACAAAATTCATTACTAGTGTTGTGATTTTCTATACCCGCCATATAGCAAAAAAGTTTAATTGGCTTCATGGACACATGCCGTCTTATCAGCTTGACTGGGAAAACAGTAATTTAACTCTAAAGGAAGGAAAGGCAATCCTACATTCTATCTAACTTGCAAATGTGCGGAACTACTGATGTATCTCATTTCATTCAGCAGATGGAAACTTACTGCCCTACCATATGCCTGCAAAACAGTTAACCAAGCAACCCCCATGATTATTTAAGAAATATTCCCAATGCTTTGAGTGCTGTTTTGCCTTGGGCTTGAATCCACAGTGAGTTAACTTTCAGCAGGGTGACAGGCAGAATTGATATTCTTGTTGAGAGTAAGTCTGCAGTGCTCCAGTTTGGAAATCCTGCTTTCCATGCCATTTACAGAAACCTTGTGGTGTGGTTTGGGAAAGGTTCTTTGTAAGAGAACTACATTCTTATTTACATATGGAAGGATGAATGGAAAAGGTCTACAAGTTGCATTTGGATGGACAGATGGTTGAATGGAGGTTGTACCTCGTGAAAGAATTTTGCTATCATGTTTGACTCAGTGGAGGAATCAAACTAAGAAGGAATTAAAGATTTCTGAAGAAATGCTCGGGTTGTTTTTGTTTCTTTTTTTCAAATTTCAATATTTATCTTTTTTTGGGAAAAATAAACAAATAAATCAGATCAAATTTTTTAATTGCAATACATTTTTGGTGCCAGCAGGTTCTGCAAATATCTAACAACCCCCATAAATGTGCTTGTGAGGTTGATCTATTCTGATCAGTAATAAACAGAAAGAAAACCAGTTCACAGGCAATTTGTTGTGGTTCTTGGAATACATTCATATGAACTTTTAGCTACTGTAGTTCAATCCAGTATCCTACCAATGCATATGATCCAAACAACAACAGGATACCGTGTCCATGTTACAATTTTCCTGACCTTTGACTTGATCCAGTGAAATAGTTCTAAAAATAAAGGCTGAAAAGCAAAAATGGAAGAAAGGCAAAGGAAACAAAAACAAAACAAAACAAACATTATCCTAAATGACAATTCTGAAAATGAACTGGCATAAGAATTGTCATGCCGGTGCATTCTCGGAATTGCCAAAATTTGCCAAATTTTACAGAACAAGATCATGGATACAAGCAGCAGAAATAAGCTTCCTCCGAAGGGTGGCTGGCTGGCTGGCCTCTCCCTTAGAGATAAGGTGAGAAGTTCAGCCATGCGCGAGGGGTTCAGAGTAGAGCCGCTGCTCCTCCACATCAAAAGGAGCCAGTTGAGGTGGTTCAGGCATCTGACAAGGATGCCTCCTGGACCCCTCCTGGGTAAGGTGTTCCAGGCATGTCCCACCGGGAGGATGCCCCCGGGGCATACCCAGGACCTTCTGGAGAGCTTATATCTCTCAGCTGGCCTGGGAATGCCTTGAAGGTAGCTAGGGAGAGGGAGGTTTGGGCTTCTCTGCTTAGACTGCTGCCCCTGCGACCCAGCCCCAAATAAGCGGAAGAAGACAGATGGATGGTTGGCCACTCCTAGCCATATTAAAGAAAGTAATAATTATTTTTTTAATGGGTTGAATATTTCAAAATCTACCAGCTGTCATATGTATAACATTAACAAAGCTAGAGTGATTTACAATTGTTGAATACCAAATACAAATGTGGAATATTCTATCTAATTCTATCTAATTATAACAGAGAAAAATACAAAACAAAGTTGTAAAATCTTGACTGTTTCCAGCATAAAGGCAAGTGCTATTATGCTAAATTGTTTTCTTCCTCTTATCTCTTACTTCCTTCCCATCCAGGTCTTCACCCTTCTCTCCACCTCCCCAATCTTCCTTCCTGGTAAAAGTGTGTGGGATGCAGGAAGCTCTGCGTTTTGCATATAAGCTCATTATTGTGACTGACAAGGAACTTACACTGTTCCCGCAGTGCTGCACTGTACTTACAGTCTTTTTCTTCTGCAGATAACTGGATGGCATTGTTGTTACTTGGACTTGTTTAGTGTCTGGCAGTTAATTTTTCTTTCTTTATTAATTCACCTATGTATCTCTGTTGGTCATCACATGCTGAGGCAGTTTAAAACTAAGCTAAACTTTAAATATATGTGAAGTTGTACACAATTATTGTGCTATCTACTGTACAATATAAAGCGCCTTGAGGCGACTTTTGTTGTGATTTGGCGCTATATAAATAAAATTGAATTGAATTGAATTGAATTTTTCAGACTGGTCTTTTTTGGACCCCAGTTAGTTGTGTGGGAAAATCCCAGTAGATCAGCAGTTTCTGAAAAACCCAGACCCACCTGTCCCAAACCATGCGTATTGGTAGTCGGAGGACACAGCAGATTTTAGCACAGACAGGACTGGGGACTATTTGGCAGATTCGTCCACATTTTGTGCTGCTGATATCACAATAATGATGACATTACACTGTTTAGAAGACATTGTGAAGTGAACTTTTAAATGCCCTTTAAAATAGTTTTTGTATTTTCCAGTAAAGGAAATCATTGGAGACCAATGATACAATTTGAAGGGACAGAAAGACTGAATGTATCTGCTTTTAACCTTATCAGCCAAGATGCAATCGTACTACTTGATGCTCTTATTACAGTTTAGATTAACAGACAGTAACAAGTATGTTACTATGTGTTATGTGTTACTATGTGTGTACAGACACGGCTATACTGACTTCATGTATCTGTGTCTGTTTTCTAGACTGTGGGTTAACTTTCATCAAGTCCAAACCTTTTAAATCATCACAATCTCAGTTTTGAGTTATTCTATGTGAAGCAGCTTGGTGAGTCATGTTAATACAGACAGGATGTCAGTAGACTGCAATAGGCAAATAAGTGCCATCATTCCTTTGTTAATTCAATTCAATTCAAATATTTATTGTCATTGTCAAAAAAACAATGAAATTGCGTTTGGAGCTTCCATACACCCGTGAATAAAATAATAATAAGTGTAAAATGACTCCAGTGCAATAAAACAGTCCTTAGCAACAACATACAACATGACAAGTAATATTTAGAAGTTGGATATGGTTATTGTCCGTGAGAGAGAGGGGGCAAAGAGTTCAGAAGCCTCACAACCTGTGGATACAGGCTGTTGGACAATCTGGATGTTCTGGCCTGTATGGACCTGTACCTTCTCCCTAAGGGCAGCAGATGGAAAAGGTGGCGCGCAGGATGATATTGGTCCCGCAGGATACTGTGCACCCTCCTCAAACAGCGAGTGCGGAAGATATTACTAATCTCTGGCAGAGTTGTTCCAATAATTCTGCCAGCTTCTTTCACCACCCGCTGTAGTGCTTGCTGATCGGCCTTGGTGCAGCTGGGGAACCACACTAGCAATCCATACATCAGAACGCTGCTAATGGCACAATTATAAAAGTTCAGCATCAGAGGTCTGGGAATGTGTGCACTCTGCAGTCTCCTCAGGTAGTAGAGGCGCTGTTGGGCCTTCCATGCAGCTAAGGTAGTATGGTTGCCCCAGGACAGGTCCTCGGTCACAGTTACCCCCAAGAATTTAAAACTGCTCACCCTCTCCACCTCCTCACCGCCAATAAAGAGAGGCAGATGGTTGCTGTGACCCTTCCTCCGGAAGTCCACAATGATCTCCTTGGTCTTTTTGGCATTTAAGACCAAGTTATTGTCGTGGCACCATGTCTCTAGTTGTTGCACCTCTGTCCTGTAATTTGTCTCATCATTGTCAGATATAAGTCCGAGCACTGTAATGTCATCGGCAAACTTAACTATGAGATTGGACGCACAGGAGGAAATGCAGTCATAAGTAAAGAGAGTGTATAACAGAGGGCTCAGGACACACCCCTGAGGGGCACCGGTGTTGACCACAAGGGTAGAAGAGGTGTTCTTACCCACTCTGACACTCTGTCTACGGTTAGTAAGGAAGTCTGTAATCCAGTTGCACAGAGAGGAATTAAGACCCAGTTGGTGAAGTTTGGGACTGAGTCTGTATGGCCGGATGGTATTAAAAGCCGAGCTGTAATCTACAAAGAGGAGCCGTGCATAGGTGTTCCTGTTTTCCAAGTGCTCCAATAATGTGTGCAGCACTATGGCGATCGCATCCTCGGTTGACCGATTCTTCCTGTATGCAAACTGGTGCGAGTCCAGAGGTGGTGGACAAGCAGCTTTAATATGTTTAATAACCAGTCTCTCCAGACACTTAGCGGGAATGGGAGTGAGTGCCACAGGTCTGAAATCGTTCAGACATGAGACATTTAACTGCTTTGGGATGGGAACAATGGTTGCCGCTTTAAAACAGGATGGTACCAGTGAACAGGACAACGAGGTGTTATATATAGAGATGAAGACGTCTGCCAGGTCCGCAGCACAGTCTTTTAACAGTCAGTTAGACCACTGACTGACTCTTATGGAAAGTTGCCTCTGGTATTTAACCTACACTATGCTAATAAGCACAAATGGCTTGTGGCAACTTAGCCAAAGGAAATACTCTACAAATACCTTCAACCCAATAACATGCAGAGTTCTTGCAGACAGCTCACCATTTTAGTGATAGAGATAAATATTGGTGGTTTTGGAGAGTGCTTTTGCATAGACTGGATGTCATTATGAGTGAGCTCTGGCACAGTCACTTCTTCAAGAATAATATGCAGTGGTTTCTGTGTGCTGTTATGCATTCACATGTAAAAGAAAACATACATACTTGTACTTTTTTTTTTTTTAAAACATGCTGTTGTCTACACCAGTCTGCCATTACCATATTATGACACCCATTTCTTCAAATTCTCTGAATATGAAGTCTGAAGCTTTTTAGTAAGTTTGCTCCTGACCGGGTAGTTATTTTCTTCCAGTTGTCCGAATACAGCCTTTGTTAGGCACTTCGCAGAACATGAACATGAGCTCAGCTTAAGTACAGGAAAACTCTTTGTTATTAATGACCAGTGTTGGGTAAGTTACTTTAAATTAGTAACTTAGTTACATTACTAGTTACTTCTCTAAAAAAGTAACTCAGTTACTTCAAGTTACTCGTTACTTTCAAAGTAACTAGTTACTAGGGAAAGTAACTTTGGTTTTACTCAGAATTCTCTTGTTAATGTGTTGCTTCCGTAACTGGATACCCAGCGAGATTGCCAGTCTTCTATCTTGCTTACTTGCCACAAGTGCACTGTGCCACCTACCAATAGAAAGGAAAAAATAATGTGCACATTTCCATGAGAGAAATCCCACGCCTGGACCGTCGTTGACCGCCGCCATGATTCTAGCCTGCTTTTTACATCCAACACAAAAACTGCAGTCGTGGTGCTTTTGATTGTACTCAGAACTTGGAAATTCTGCCTTCTGAATAGGAAGATGTAGGTAACACCAGACTGCAGATGAGCTGCATACAGAGCTGGACTGGGACAAAAAAATCGTCCCGGGCATTTTGACTAGAGACCGGCCCACCATTATAGGAAAAATCATAAAGCCTTTGAATGAAAATAAACACTGTTGTGACAGTGATGTACACTGTTCTGATGGTATATATGTATCAATCTATCAATTGTTTGTTGTAAGACTCGGATAATTATTTTTTTAAAAGCTAGACATTTTAAATGAGAATAATAAAGAAAAGTATTTCCTTGTCCCCCCTTTCCCTGTTAATGCCCTACCTGGCCCCCTGGCAACACTTTGCTAGATCCGCCCCTGCACAGTTACCAGCTGTCAGCTACGTAGAAAAGCATCCTGGTGTTATTTATCTCTCAGAAACAGCTCATAACTTCCCTTCAACTCATTCATGTCACCTAACAGGTAAACCTGTTTCTCCATCACCTGTTCAGCTCTGATGATTCAGTAAGGACATCTCCTGGTTTCATCTTCATGTTTCCCTCTCACCAGATAACCAAACCGATATCATGACCAGCAGCTTTACAGCTGTGGCTCCAGCAAACATCAGCTGATACTAGAAATTAATATTAAATAAATTCTAACAACAGCTGATCAAGCTTAAACGTGCTGCTGTTGTTTAACGCGACATCCGCTGGTTTCCTCTTTCTGGCGCAAAGTGGGCGATAAATAAACAAGAGAGAAAAGCCGATCACCTGATCATTGATCAGTTTCGTGATTGAAGTAGAAACGGGAGAGAATGAGAGAAGAAGAGGCAGCTGTGCAGCTTCAGCTTTGTGTCTTTTTCATTGTAGCTGAAGTCCGGGACAAACTGTGTTCCTTTTCACCTCAGTACAAAACGCGTAATATTTTCTCTGAATACCAGACGATTCTGTTTTTTATGGGATGGTTGGCAACTCTAATAACTAACCGTATGAACAAAATAAAGTTCAACATCAGTAACACATAGCACCCACCCAGCTGTATAGAAACTCCGTCATGCTAGCTAGCACGCAGTACGAAAATGTCAGCATACCGAAAATAAACTCCACCTAAACTTGGTTTATATCTGACCCAGATAGACTGCAGGTCATAACTTCTTACCTGAAGTTCAGTTCACCTGACACTCGGACGGGCGGCCGCTTCGGGTCTCTCCTTTTGCCTCCCTTTTCCTTCATCCACCTGCTGGCTTCCACCACTTGCTAATGTTATTGAATCTGTGGAAGCTCCGCGATATCCACCACACGAAGTAAAGAGTAACGAGCCTATCTAAATCCCAGTAACGAGTAACGCGTTCCTGGTTTTGGCATAATAACTAGTTACCGTGCTCGTTACCACAATAATAACGTAGTTACTGTAACGCGTTACTTAATAACGCGTTAGTCCCAACACTGTTAATGACACCTTTATAGTCCGACACCAGATTATGAGGTGCCGTAAGGGACATTATTACTGAAACGCTCTCACACACACACACACACACACACACACTATTGAAATTTTAGCTCTCACACAAACTAGTGAAACGCTCTCACACACACTCTACTGAAATTTTACCTCTCACACACACTACTGAAACGCTCTCACACACACTACTGAAATTTTAGCTCTCACACACACTACTGAAATGCACTCACGCACTCCACTGAAACCAGAGGCATTTCCGCTGAACAGGAAGTTGTTTCCTGAGAAGTAAACTGATGGAAAAAGTGGTATATTTCAAAACACTACAAGGATGTGTACTCAACAACCTGCTAGTACAGCGGTCCCCAACCTTTTTTGCACCACGCACCATTTATGGCCGACAATAATTTCACGGACCGGCCTTTAAGTTGTCTTGGATAAATACAGTAAAATAAAACCAGTACCGCTACCGAAGAAAGAAGATTTATTCATAACACAAGGGAAAAGACCCAGGGAAACAGAGTTAACAATATAAACGATATAAAAATTAAAAAACGATAAATACCCTGAAAACCATAAATTTCAAACTCAAGCCTCAACTCTTGCGACCCAGTACCAAACGACTCACAGACCGGTACTGGTCCAGGACCTGGGGGTTGGGGACGGCTGTGCTTGCAGCCTAAGTGAAGCAGCCGCATTACTTAACAATATTTTACCTTCCTTGAATCAAGGAATGGATTCAAGGTGCAACAGGGAATTCGGCAAGTATGTCCTGTTTCCCCTAAGCTTTTTATATTGGCAACTCAGTTGTTAACACTATTAATCAAAAATTCTAACGACATACAAGGAATATCAATTTTTAATAAAGACTTCAAAATAAGTCAATTCGCAGATGACATCTATTTTTTTGAAAGATAAATACGTGGTAGAGAAAACTAAATTTTCTCTAAAGCTTCTCGTTTATCTCTCAGTATCAAAAAATGTGAACTACTCCTGATTCATACAAGCTCTGAATCCTCAATAGCTTTGGTTAGAGTTGAATCTAAAGTTAAATATATAGGGCTGATAATATCTAAAAAACCCAATTAGCAGAGAAGACACTAATATTTCTAACTGTATCATGGAGATGAAGAAATCACTTAGCCACTGGTTAACCAGAGACCTCGCTATTTTTGGCAGAAACATGCTATCTAAAGCTGAAGGCATCTCCAAATTGATTTATCCTTGTCACTCTCTATATATCTCCTCTAAAAACATTAATAAGGCTAACACAGTTATTTTCGAATTTTTGTGGAGGAATAAAACCCATTACATTGAAACATCTCAGCTTGTGAAGGAATACAACAAAGGTGGTATCAAAACTCCAGAATTAGAATTTATGGTTGGCACCCTTAGAATTAAATGGTTAAAATCTGAGATAATGAGATATACCCACAACTTCTCCCCATAATTAAACCTTATGGAATCATAGGGTAATAACACTTAATCAAAAATCAATTTTCAAGAGCGACTGGTTTAAACAAAAAGATTATATTCATAACAGATTTGTTGGATGATAACGGTGTCATTCTAAGTTACACAGACTTTTCAGAAAAATATTGTCTAAACTGTTCTCAAAGAGAATATAACAAATTTTGTGAACTGGTCCCACTGCCTCTGCTTCATTTGATTAAAAATGTTATGATATACAATAATTTCTCATCAGTGCTCCCAAATTTATTGCTAGGGCAATGTCAGCTGTTTGATAAAAATGCAATAATAAATTTATCAGTAGTTTCTTCAAAGACAAAATATTTCATAGTTACAACAGAATGGTTACATTACATGATTCTAATTTAGTTATTTCATATACACTGGATAAAGCATACTAAAAATTTATGAAATAGCCTAATCTACCTAAAGTTAAAGAAACACACTTAAAGTAATAAACAAAATTAATCCTGTGGCAGAATTTCTAAAAAAGAGATTTGGTTTTGAGGTGGATCAGTGTTTTTTTTGTACTGATGAAAATGAAACCCTAGAACATCTTTTTTTCTATGCCCTATTGCGCAATGCATTTGGTGCAACTTAAAAAATTGGATTTCCCTAAATATTAATGATGTGCCACTATTTGAATTACATCATAAATTTTTTTTATATGGATCATCTAGCATTGGGTGTCTCAGACATTATTAACATCATCATACTTTTGAGTAAAAATCATATCCATTGTGCTAAATGGAGGGACGCTAAGCCTTCTCTTCCTGGTTTTATTAATGATTTTAAGATATTTTTTTCTTTGCTAAAAAAGACAAAAAGCACATATGCCAAAAAAATTAACCAGCATAATGCCCGTCTGCTATTCTAAATTTTGACTTATGCTGAGGCTTATATATTGTTAAGTAATGCAGCTGCTTCACTTAGGCTACTAGCAGGTTGCTGAGTAGACATCTGTGTAGTGGTTTGTTTGAAATCTACCACTTTTTCCTTCAGTTTCCTTGTCAAGAAACAACTTCCTGTTCAACTGAAAAGCCTTCCTGTTCAACTGAAAAGTCTTCCTGTTCAACTGAAAAGCCTTCCTGTTCAACTGAAATGCCTTGGTTTTTCAGTAGTGTGTGTGAGAGCGTTTCAGTAGTGTGTGTGAGAGCGAAAATTTCAGTAGTGTGTGTGAGAGTGTTTCAGTAATAATGTCCCTTACGGCACCTCATACCAGATGCCCCCACACTAGGCTTTTAGACAACAAAAATATGTAATATATATCTGCTATTCCTGTTTCATGATGCATTGCTAACCTAAATCAGCATAATTTTACTTTAAACAACTCCAATTCCATAAAAGTTGGAATGCTGTGTAAAAATATACACTATGTTGCCAAAAGCATTCGCTTGTCTGCCATTATTCTGAAATGTTGTTCCACAATTTGTAAATGTTTCTTCCTAGTATCACTTACTGTAATCTTCCAGTCTTTTACTGATGCCATTCCAAATTCCTTCAGACATGTTGATCATCATTAAATTTAAACTGAGGTAATATTTTCTGCTTAAACATTAGATACTTTTTCTATTTTGTATTTGGAATAAAATGTGCATTTGTAAGATTTGCAAATCATTGCATTGTTTTCATTATGTGTGTGTAAAATAAATAATAAAAATACACATAAAATATTTGTCAAAAAGTGTTGCCACAATAATAAGAAAAACAGTTTTGCCTCTTTTGGTGATCTGTCAAATTAAGTTCACTAATTGTGTGGATGCCTTCAAAGGCATCCACACTATTGTGTTCCTGTTTCTCTTTATTCTTTATCTTTATTCTTCTAGTTGCTCCGTTTTTTGGCACTTAACTACTCCCTCAGTTTTCAGCCGATTTTCTCCGTTCAAACTCTAAACTGTTCTGCTCTTTCTGCTAACGACTGCTATGACTTTTGGTGTTTATTACTATTATACTTTTTAAAATATTACACTTTTTTCCTTTAATTTGTCCCATTGAAATGAATGGGAAACTTCCACAATTCTGTGCAATTAACTCAGAGTGAGTGCTGGTCCGTTCTGAATTTTCTCTTCATGTCCGAACAACTTCTTGCTACTCGCTCAATTTCCACTCAACCCCCACAAATTATACATCAAAACGTAGGTATTTTTGCTGGCTTTCAGACAATGTCACTATCTTTATTGTGAGATTTACCGTTTTTTCGCAATTTGGCTCGAAGTGACACAAGGTCTCAAAACTCCCCATTCAAAGTCTATGGGGAGGTTTTGAAATTCAGAGCTGATATTCTGTAACGGGAGGCATTTTCAAATCGCCATATCTCCTTAACAAAGCAAAGTTAGGACATGAGGCTTGTGCCAATATATCTTCAGACACTGCTGACACTCACAGTGGAAGCAGTTTTTACAATTATCTTACCGTTAAGCAATGAATTACGTTTGTTTGAGGGGTGGAAATCTGTCCTCCTCTCAGATTTCAAACTCTGAAAATGAAGCCGTTTCTTCTCTCGTCATATCCCTGCGACGGAGGTACAAAGAGCAATGAAAATCGCAGACAAAGTACACCAAAGTCCGCTGATTCAGCCAGTACAAGAATTATGCTGCTAGCCCTCCTAGTTTTTGAGTTACATGATGTTTTGTAACTCCAAAAAACTGCGTTTTTCGCCTCTCACCGTGATCTAATTGTCACTGCTCAAGTCTCTGTTTTTTAGCCGCCTGCCCCCTTTCCAGGTGGCGCAATCAGTAATGACATGGGTCTGCAGCTCAAAGGTCGTGGGTTCAATTCCACCTTGTTCAACATTTTTTTTTTCACTACAAATTTATACACTATCACAGACCTCTAATTTATATTGCTAATTTATTACAATTCTGCAAAGTTTTATGATTTTAGCAGCTTTTCTAATATGGACCTCAGATTCTTGTTAACGCTCCATGGCAGAAATACATACAAGTACACAGCCTGATGAAGCAGAGACAGGCAGTACCTCTGATTGGTGAATTTGAGCAGAACCAGGTTGTTCTGCCTCTTTTCAGCAGAAATTCTGCTCATTCACCTCTTTTCAGCGCAACGTTCTGCTTCTTTGCCTCTTTTCTGCAGAAATTCTGCTGATTCACCTCTTTTCTGCAAAATTTTCAGCCTTTTCACCTCTTATCAGCAGCTTCTGCTAATTTCAGCAGAATTGTCAGTCTCTCCACCTCTTCTTTGTGTAAATGAGTTTGGGTCAGTGAGATGAGTAGCTGCTTTGAGTCTGGCAGGGCCAGGTTCGAATCCAGCTCAGGGTGATGTTTTTTTTTCACCACCATACAACTTTTTGTAACTTTTCATCTTTTTCAGCTTTTCAGCAGACAGCTTCAGCGTTAAGGCATCCACACTGCATTTTCGCAGGAAATGCAAATTTTCTAGTTAAATACTGTGGGGTTAATCCTCCATTTCTCTGTGTGCACACAGTTCGCAGTGACTCACTGCGCTGGTATAACCTCTCTTTTCCCTCTGTGAGTGCAAAATAAAGCCCCCTTTTCTCTCTTTCTATCATTCACTGTATTTATACATAGACCAGCTACCTCCACCTGTTTGTTTAGCTCTACCATACAGCTAGCATCATAGTCATAACATCATGGTAAATGGTAAATGGCCTGTATTTGTATAGCGCTTTACACATTCAGTCATCCACCCATTCACACACTGGTGATGGCAAGCTACATTGTAGCCACAGCCGCCCTGGGGCACACTGACAGAGGCGAGGCTGCCGGACACTGGCGCCACCAGGCCCTCCGACCACCACCAGTAGGCAGCGGGTGAAGTGTCTTGCCCAAGGAGACAACGACCGAGACTGTCGGAGCCGGGGCTCGAACCGGCAACCTTCCGATTACAAGACAAACTGCCAACTCTTGAGCCACGATCGCTCAAGAGTTGGCAGTTTAATCATAACATTAAAGTAGTTCACTAGCTGGGCCCACATCCTCATTTTAGGTTTGACAGCATTTTAGTAGGTAAAGGTGAATGCTTGGACATGAATTGAGCTGCGGTTTGGGGAAGGGCTCGAAGGGGACTGGCGACGGCTCCCGGGCCTGGCAGATCCCCATGTACTAAATAGGAGTGAAGAAGTTAAAGAATCGAGAACAAGGAGGGAGAGAGGGTGGGGCACGTAAACGAGAATGAACAGCTTGCAGAACTGGGGGAACTTATATAGATGACAACCAGAAGGAGCTTGTTTGGAGGCGTGGTCCTGCTCCTGAAATTCCGATACATAATCTCCAATTAAAGGCCAATCCACATCATCCCTTTCACAGCTATTTAGTTTAACGGCTCCTCTGGTAGGAAGTTTCCACTGTCAGCATATATCAGCACATGGCAAACATTAGCATTAACAGCTTTGATCTTTACAGTCTAGAACACCTTATTTTCATCATTTATTCCTTTGCTTTAGGAGCTGTCTCCAGGGTGAACGCTACTGTAGAGTTTAGTCATTTGGTCCTGTTTTCGTTGCTTCCGAGCAAACGTTCTATCAGGGAGGTTTTGCTGATGGCACTAAGTCATTTTCCAACAGTTTCCTTTGTTAACTGTCCCATTGACTAGGATATCTGTCATTCCCCTTTTCCATCGACATCCTGTCTTGTGCTCCAACAAAATTGGTATTAAGCAAATCTGTTCCATCATCTGAAATCTAATTACACAATTTTGAGCCAATCTCAAAAACTGAATGCAGGGCTTTTTTGGGGGATACATCACATTCATTATTTCTTTTGATTGTGTTGATAGCATTAACTATTCCTGGATATTTGTAAACTATCTTAATTTATGATGAGTACCTACTAGAGGGATGGAAAAAATTGCCTTTGCCGATTCGGCAATACCTCATTCTCTCATTATTACACTTGTAAATCTGTGGACTAGGAGAGATGGAGAGACTAGAGTGAGAGGGATAAAAAAGAGAAAGGTAGAATAATGCTAAAATAGAGGAGAGAGAGAAGAAAGGCCCAAGACAGACCCAAAAATAAAGGAAGAGCACTAATGAGTATGCTCAGGTTTGCTTAGTTGCTGTGACAACGCAGACACAAGAAAGCACATCTAATGAACACACACACACACACACACACACACACACACACACACACAAGAACACAGTACATCCCCTCAAGCTATTGTCATCTACATGGGTTTCCAGTCATCCAAAACCCATCAAACACAACACACTCCATTGAGAACAAAAATGGCACGTGTCCATGTGCCTGCTTGTGAATGTGTGCAGTGAAAACTACCAAGTGCATATGCCAACATAAAGAAATACAGCCAAAGCTTTTAACCAAATCAGTCAGGACCAGCATGCTGTGAGCGTGCCAGTCGGTGTGAACTGAACAGTTTTCGAAGGGGAAAGAAGAGCTCTCAAAAAAGGATTTAAAAAGCACCACAATGCAGCAGATCCTCATGCATCAGGACCTTAGGCAATCATGCTGACAGGCATGGTATGCAACACAGTGAAATATAGTTTCTTAAAGCGTGTAACTCATAATGTGTGATTCTGTCTGAATGTATGAAATAAGAAGCTGTCGCCTGAGGCACTTGGCAGGAATTTCTTCTCCTGCTGCTTCTCTTTGCTTTAGTTCTTTAGCCAGTGGATAATCGTCAGTCACCTCATATGCTGAATAAGGGTTAGACAAAATGATGATTTATGTATTGACAGATTAAATACATTTGTCACTCTATGGATTTTACCACTTTTTTGAGATATCTCTGCTTGTATTAGGCCTCTGTGGCCATTCAAGGCTTTATACTATGATTCATTACTTTTTTATCATGCACCAAGGTCACTAATGGCAGTGTAGGCATTGGATTTAGTTAAAAACAAGCCCTTTTATAGAGTTTCCACCTTAAGACTGAAGATTCAACAGTCTTTATTGTTACTATGCTATCATAACAAAATCCTAGCAATATTCTCTCACATGGTGCGTAAGATTTATATACAAAAAGGGACAATGAGTGATCTTACAGTAGCGGCTTGTCAACCGTAGAATAAGCCTGCCCTATACAGCATACCACTGGTTTATTGTCCTTCTGGAAATTAATTGACAATATGGAATTTGACAATCATAATTTATAAAATATGCATTTATTTAAGAGAATAAATAAATCACAGTGACTAAGGAAAAGTATTGTACTAAGGGTCATTCTATACAACTACACTTGTTTTTGCAACCGCAGCACATACACCCCTGCTAGCCCTTTTAGATCCACAAGCTACATCCATTTTTTTTAAACAGCCTATGATGTCCAGCAACCTTCACTGTTACCTGCACAGTATGTCAAAGCTCCAAGCACAGCATGTCTGGATGTCTGTGTAAGTATGTCAGTGTGTATATCCATCTCAGCATATGATCTGTAGGGGAAAATGTCCTCCCCGGGGACTAGTGCAGGAGCTGGGCGCTGGGATTAACAAGATCAGCTGTTCAGCCAGTGAACCTCCAGCATGATACAAACATATGCACAAACACACGCTTGCACGCACAAATTCAGACAGTATGTGGTTTGAGTTTCAGAGGGGTGGAGGGAGAAACAGATGCCAAACTGAAGCTGGGAAGAGAAGTTCTCTCCACCTCATACTGAGCCCTCAAGGCACACAAAACCTGAAACAGACAGCACAGCTCTGCAAAACACAATGCAGAACCTTTCAATGTGTGTCTCCCATTTGATTTGAGTACATTGTGAGGAAAGATAATAAACAAAGCATCCTTGTTCAAATTGAAAAATTCATTTAAAACCTGTAAAACATTGATGCACAACCCTGGAAACCAAAAAATATATTATATACATGCTCTGACAGGCACTGGCGACTATGGGACAACATATAGGCAGGCGTGTGGCTTCCCAAATCTATTCCAATCTGCTGTATTTATCACATGTGGACATCCATGAAGTTGTAGAAAAATCTGACAGATGATCGGTGGAAACAGGATGCACCTGAGCTTAGTTTAGAGTGTCATGGCAAAGGCTTTTAATACTTATGTACACAATTTATTTTTGCTTTCTATTTTCAATAAATATTTAAGAATTTCAAGCAAAGGTTTTTCACTGTGTCATCACAGTGAAAACAAGCCCTTTGATTAACTTCCGGCGCCCCCCGTGTGCGGCAGCCTGTTACAGCAGCTCTGCTCATTCTGAGTTTCTTTCTTTCTTATCTTTTTCTTCTCGTAAGTTTTTATAACTAACGTATTAGTAATTAGACTCTGCAACCATGTTCTACCGTTTTGTGCTAGTTCTGGTCGTTTTTCTTAGTTTTTTTCTACTTTTTTCACCCGTGTCTGGGGACCCAGAGCAGGGATCCTTTGTTTACAGTAAGGATCAGCTGTTAGCGCTGCATCCCGCAGTGGTACTGCCGGCGGACAGACCCGACATTCCCAGCGAGCTGAGGAGGAAAAGACGGGGGTGTCATGCTGGGAAGGAGCGCCGTCGCCCGAGAAGGAGACGTTATCGACCATCTCTTCCTTCTGTAATTATTGGAAATGTAAGATGTTTGCCCAATAAGATGGATGAGCTTACGTCGCTAACCTGGTCACAGAGGGAGTACCGGCAATGTAGCATCATGATGCTAACGGAGTCGTGGCTAACACCGCTAACTCCGGACACGAGCGTGACACTACCGGGATTCCAGCTGCTGCGAGCGGACAGGACGAGAGAGAGCGGTAAGAGGAAAGGAGGGGGACTGGCAGTGTTTGTGAATGACAGATGGTGTAACCCTGGGCATATCACTGTAAAAGAACAACTCTGCAGCAGAGACATTGAGCTGTTAGCCGTTAGCATGCGTCCGTACTACCTGCCCCAGGAATTCTCGCATGTTATCGCGATAACAGCGTATGTCCCCCCCTCGGCCAACGCGGATACAGCCTGTGACTCTCTCCACTCAGTGGTTAGCAGACTGCAAACACAATCTCCGAGAGCCCTTCTCATAATATCAGGGGACTTTAATCATGCCTCACTGGACTCCACACTGCCCACCTTCACCCAGTATGTGACCTGCCCAACCAGAGACAATAAAACACTGGACTTACTGTATGCCAATGCTGAAGAGGCATACAGTTCATCACCTCTCCCTCCCCTGGGCAGATCTGATCACAACCTGGTGCACCTTGTCCCTGTGTATGAGCCCTTAGTGCGCAGGGAGCCACCAGCCACCCGCACAGTACAGAGATGGTCGGAGGAGAGCGAGGAGGCTCTTAAGGATTGTTTTGAGTCCACTGTGTGGGAGGTGATCTGTGACGACCACGGAGAGGACATCGACAGCCTTACTACATGCATTACTGACTATATTAATTTCTGTGTGGATAACACCGTACCTACCACGACTGTACGGTGTTTCTCCAACAACAAACCATGGATTACCCCAGAAATTAAAGCTGTCCTCAAGCAGAAGAGGAGGGCCTTCAAATCCAAAGACAAAGAGGAGTTGAAAAGGGTGCAGAGAGAGTTGAGGGGACTGATAAGGAATGGGAAGGACAGCTACAGGCAAAAGATGGAGAACCAGCTTCAGCAAAATAACGTTGGTGAAGTCTGGAGAGGCCTCAGAACCATCTCAGGCCACAAACATCAGAACTCTCTGCCTGGGAGGGATGTGAGGTGGGCAAATGAACTGAATCATTTCTTCAACAGATTTGATTCAGCCATGAGGCAGTCTCCAACATCGGCTGCAGACTCACCCACCCCCACTGCTGCTGTTGCACCTCTGACACCTCAGACACTTCACACCTCCTCTATTCACCCTGCTCACCCCTCTCCACCCCCAACAACAGCATCCAATACACACTCAACACAAGGCTCCAGCCTGTCTCTCTCAACCACCCAGGTTAGGAGGGAACTGAGGAGGATTAATGGCAAGAAGGCAGCGGGTCCAGATGGCATCAGCTCGAGGGTCGTCAGGTCCTGCGCGGACCATCTGTGTGGTGTGATGGAGCACCTCTTCAACCTGAGCCTGAGGCTGGGGAGAGTCCCACAGCTCTGGAAAACCTCCTGTGTTGTACCAGTGCCAAAGACTTCACGCCCCAAGGACCTCAACAGCTACAGGCCGGTGGCTCTGACATCCCACCTGATGAAGACCCTGGAGCGGTTGGTCCTGGCTCAGCTTCGGCGCCTTGTGAGCTCATCACTGGACCCACTTCAGTTTGCCTACCAGCCTGGCATTGGAGCGGATGATGCCATCATCCACCTCCTACATCGTTCCCTCACTCACCTGGAGACCGCTGGGAGCACTGTGAGAATCATGTTCTTCGATTTCTCCAGTGCCTTCAACACTATTCTTCCCTCGGTTCTGAAGGACAAGCTGGAGAACTCTGGAGTGGACCATCACCTCACTACCTGGATTTTGGACTACCTCACCGACCGACCACAGTATGTGAGGACTCAGGGCTGTGTGTCGGACAGGGTCGTCTGCAGTATGGGGGCCCCACAGGGAACGGTTCTGGCTCCGTTCCTCTTCACCATCTACACTGCAGACTTCTCCCACAACTCCACCCAGTGCTTCCTGCAGAAGTTCTCTGATGACTCTGCAATAGTCGGCCTCATCACTGATGGGGACGACAAGGAGTACAGAGGACTGACTCAGGACTTTGTGGACTGGTGCCAGCTGAACTACCTCCAGATCAATGCCAATAAAACCAAGGAGCTGGTGGTAGACTTCCGCAGGCACAAACATCCTCCACTGCAACCACTGAACATCCAAGGTATGGACATCGAGGCTGTGGACAGCTACAGGTACCTTGGTGTTCATCTGAACAGCAAACTGGACTGGACTCATAACTCAGACGCCCTCTACAGGAAAGGGCAGAGCAGGCTGTACCTGCTGCGGAGACTCAGGTCGTTTGGAGTGGAGGGCCCACTCCTGAAGACCTTCTATGACTCTGTGGTGGCCTCAGCCATCTTTTATGGTGTGGTCTGCTGGGGCGGCAACATCTCCGCTGGGGACAGGAAGAGACTGAACAGGCTGATCCGAAGGGCCAGCTCTGTTCTAGGATGCCCTCTGGACCCAGTGGAGGTGGTGAGTGACAGGAGAATGGTGGCTAAGCTGTCATCCCTGATGGACAACATCTCCCACCCCATGCATGAGACTGTGACAGCACTGAGCAGCTCCTTCAGTGGGAGACTGCGGCACCCACGGTGTGGGACGGAGAGATTTCGCAGGTCTTTCCTCCCCACTGCTGTCAGACTCCACAATAAAGACTTTGACTGATCTAACACACACATCCACACATGTGCAATAATACTAATGTGCAATAATCCTTTCTGGCATCGTTGTATTTTTACTCAGTTGTATATAGCATTTGTATTCTATTTTTATCTTATTGTATATTTTATTCTATTTTATTCTACTGTATATAGTATTTTATTTTATTCTATTCTGTACAGTTGTGTACTGTATTTATTCTTATCTTATTTTATTCTAATTTTCCCTTCACAACTTTTGCACTGTCCACTTCCTGCTGTGACAAAACAAATTTCCCACGTGTGGGACTAATAAAGGTTATCTTATCTTATCTTATCTTATCTTATCTTATCTTATCTTATCTTATCAGGGGGTATTGTGTAGAGTTTCGAGGGGAAAATGAATTGATTCCACTTTGGAATAAAGCTGTTACATGAAAAAGATGTGGAACAAGTCAAGCGCTGTGAATACTTTCCGGATACATTGTATCAGATATCACCTGAAAACGGAATTTTCACTGCAAGATGCATTTCTTCTTTCCCTCTTATTCTATGCCACGGGTCGGCAACCCGCGGCTCCGGAGCCGCATGCGGCTCTTTAGTCCTTATAGTGCGGCTCTGCGTGGTTTGGGAAAATAAATTAGAAGTATTTCGCTGAAGTGTATTTTATTTATGTTAGTTCTTTTAAACTTGTAGTTCTAAATTGGAAGATTATTGTGATATTGAAATATAAATATAAAATTATATTCTATTATTTTTTCCTCGCTCAATATAAGCGTCACACTCGCGGAAGCCGGTATTCCCGCCGAAACACCGTGCATTTATCGAGACTTTTAACCCCAGGTAGGCCAATTATGGATCTTCGGATCCACATTATGTCAGCAGCTCCACCGTGAACTATGTTAAAGACAAACACTGCTCACGCCTCACAGACGACAGATGACAGCTTATAGTCCTGCGTGAACTAACTTCGCACAGCACCGATTAGCAGACGCTGTGAGCAGAGGTCCAGGAGCAGAAGTCCCATTGTAAACACATCACGGCAGACCCGACGATGTTTGCATGAACGCGCTTTTCAGCATCTCTTTATTGACCACTTTTCACACATGGCTGCTGTACGCATACAGCCGGCTGTAGCTTCGCAGCTCACAGCCCGACACACACCACCACCAACAACAACAGCAGAGAGAGCACAGACTTTAAGGCGGCGAGGCGTGATTGCGGGTGCCACTCAGGTGCGTCCGCCTCCCCTGCAGCGGCGCTGCAGACCACGCCCCCGCCGCACGCATTAACAAGGTAAAATACATATTTAGGCAGAATTTTGCAAATATCTATTTTTCATTTTTCAGCAGCATAGAGCTTTTTTTACCAATTATTTTTTAATAGTCAGGTCAAGGCTCCAAAAGCCCAAAGGAGATATAAGGGAGGCGGCTCACAACAGTTTTTGTTTGCTACATGGATCATTTTAGTTCAGCTGGGTGTCTTTGCTTTTGTTATATTTCTTTAAGAGTTCAAAATGTGTTGATTACATAAATAAAATGTAATTTTCTCTGTAGCACTTCATGGATTTCATAAGCAGCACACCTTAGTTCTTCAGACAAAGGTAGAAAACAATATATACAGTGTTATCTTCATTTTAGATGTCAAAAAGTATTTGCGGCTCCCAGTGTTTTCTTTTGCGTGGAAACCGGGTCCAAGTGGCTCTTTGGGTGGAAAAGGTTGCAGACCCCTGTTCTATGCACTTCCCTACCAGTCTCCAATTTGCTTTGTTTCTGACCATGTATAGGACTTGCACAAGATGAATGAAACATGTTGTTCACTGCTTACCTTCCTCAGCAAGTTGCAAATCCTCTCGATGTTTCGCAGTCTCTCCCTCTGTAAGAGGAGCAAACGAAAAAGTTATGATGAAACATGAAACTACAGAAATACTGCACATTTTTCCTTGCACTGTTAAGTTGCCCTTCTTTTGAGAGCCAGTGCTGAAGGTGAAAAATCAATGGTTATCCCAAATGAGCTACTGCACAGAATTAGTAATGACCTTTAAAAAGTTTACTTAAAAATTTTGAGATAATGTGGGGAAGCACGGTGGTGTGGTGATTAGCACTGTTGCCTCACAGCAAGAAGGTCCATTGGGGACTTTCTGTGTTGAGTTTGCATGTTCTTGTTTGTCTGAGTTTTCTCCAGGTACTCCAGCTTCCCCCTACAGTCTTTGGACTGCAGTTAGGGATTAGGTTAACTGGTTATTCTAAATGGCCCATCTGTGTTAGCCCTGTGACAGACTGACAATCTTTCCAGGGTGTACCCTGCCTCTTGCCTTATCACAGCTGGGATAGGCTCCAGCCCAGCCCACGACCCTGAATTGGATAAGCGGAAAAGGATAGACGGATGACTGAATTAAGATGTGCTCATTTTCCTTTAACAGAAAAATCTGTTGGAGAAAATTATTGGTCAATGAATTTAACACTTGTGTTGAAGAGAGAGCTGAAGACAATTCACATTCACTTATTTCTAATTGCTTCCTCCATCTAGCCTTACCCTAAGAGAATAGTAGATAACTCACTCATTCAGGATCAGAGGAGAGTCTCTGATCCCCCAAATCGAAAGCCAGAATGTCTCCTGGAAGCTCTCATGTGTTTCAGTTATGTAAAACTGGGAGGGCAGTCCTGGATATAGTGGACAAATTATGTCTTTTATTTGACCTGGGTATCCACCCTGGAAGAACTGGAGGAAGTCTGTGCATTTTGGCTTCAGTTGATGCTCCTGTGATACGTGGTAATGGTGGGTAACATATAAATTCTGAAAACATTTGAATTTTATCTACTCAAGAAATACATCACAGTTTTAAAGTACTTGTACGCAGTTGAACATTTAGGAAACGTCTGGTCTGGGGATCAGGTTCTCCTACACTATGTTCATTTTTTCTCCACATTGGTAGAGAAAGTTATTCATTCATACATAGCTGACTTGTGGAACTTTCTCCCAGCAGTAACGGTGGCTGCTACTTTGTTTATATAAGTTTTAATATTTGAGTGGTCTCAGCTTGTATATTAATCTGTAAGATGCTTAAATCAGCACTCACCACAATGCTGACTCTAAAAGCAGCTATTTCACCACTGCTTTTAACATCATGATCAAATATTAATCAATTCCTATGGATGACGCAACCTGTATTTGACTGGCGGTGCTGCAATTCCACAGGGGGGCAATGCAAAACTGACTGCTTATAAATCATGTATTGACCCGAGTGTCAGCCCGCTTGTGCTTGTGGACAGTCATTTTGAGTTTATCTGTGCACCTCATAAACCGCCTGCAAATGTCAACAACAGAGGCTCTGTGGGAATGACGAAGTATATGAAAGAATATTTATCCACGTGCAGAACATAAAAGGTAGCATGTCAAAAGCTGAACCGATATTTAGTTACCACATGAGAAAAAGGGTATTAAAATGCATGAAAATGAGCTGAAATAACTGGAGTGAAAAAACACTCGGGTGCCTATGAATACAGCGTTTATGAACATTGCTCTGCAGCGCTGCTTATTGTCATCCTTCCTCACATACTGAAAGCCACGGGCAGTCTCTGCATCTGTTTACAGCATAGTTTGACCTAAATTTAAGCCCTTTGCGGTTTTTAACCTACCTGCACATTTTTTATACCACATTTTTTAATCCTTACTGCAGGTGGGGAGCACATGAATTAGATTTTTCTGCAAAAATGTGTCAGCGAGAATCCTTGCCTGAGTTTGTGTTTGTGTGTGTGTGTGTGTGTGTGTGTGTGTGTGTGTGTGTGTGTGTGTGTGTGTGTGTGTGTGCGCACGCAGAGGCAGTGAGAAGTGGCTTCTGTCCGTTCTGGCAGTGAGTTATTTCAAACACACAGCAACACCATGAAATATGATTTGTATTCATCCCGAGGCTTAACTTTGATTCTTATATTCACTGAAATTTGTTTGAAGTGTTGAACTTTCATTTTGTGAATGTAATTTTAGTTCAGAACTTGAGCTATTCATTAGTAACAACAACATTATTAATAGTATTCTTAATCTTATTATGAATTGTTTATTATTAGAATATAGTCAATTAACAGAAAAAGTGAAATCACTGTAGCTAGATTTGTTGGTAACTTACCAGGTTCAGTACTATTGTATGTATTAATCCAGTTTCCTATTTCATTAAGCAAGTCACCCTGACATGAGCTCCATATACTTAAAATATGCCAGTGATATCTCATATGTATCAATATCATATCAATGTGTAAAAAATTCTGTGTTATGAGATATTTGACATAACTATTGCTGTCCAGTGCCAGGACTAGTTACATTCTTTCACCCATACATAGAAGTAAGAGAAGAGAAGTATGCACTCTCTGAATAAGACCTCAGAGGATAATCCTCAAAGACCTGATCGATGACAGTCAAATGCAGCTGTGTCACCAATTGGTCCCTCATTGTCACACTGATGTATTGTGGGGAAGCTATGGTTTTGTCTGAACTTCTTGATTTTTTACAACAGGTCATTTATTGCACAACCCAAGCAAGAACCCACTGAGAGGAGTGTACATTTATTTTATCATATTGCAGACCTTAAAATAAATTGTCGTCATGAAATAATACACTACTCTGAGTGGATCTGGCTCACTGGTAAATCACTGGTCAGAAGCAGAAATGTTGTTCTAACTCTGAACACCAATATATCATTTCCTACAACTGATGAGGATGTAAACATGAATATTTGATTATTATTTTTAAGAAGTACAGACTGCAACAGAGGTTCCTTCTGGAAAATGATTAATTTATGTCTGCGCTGTAAATAATGAAACCAGAGGTTCCTGGGTTGGAGGCTGCAAACAGCTCTGAGGTAACACCACTGCAAGAACAGCGAGAGATGAGAGTGTAGGACATACATAAAACATGGTGGGAAAATGAAGGTGGCCACTGTATCTCTATAGCATTTAGGTGTTAAGAACCTAATTCCCCAAAAAGTTTCATGGGACTTTACCTCTACAGATAGATGTTGTTTATACTCATAATTATTTGACTACTCTTTGAAAAACTCACCAAAATCTGCTCTCAATGAACTCTTCAGAGTTTATACATCAATTTAATTCAATTCAATTTCAATGAATTTTATTTACAGCGCCAAATCACAACAACAGTCGCCTCAAGGCGCTTTATAAGGTAGAGCCTACAATAATACATACAGAGAAAAACCCAGCAATCATATGACACTCTATGAGCAAGCACTTTGGCAACAGTGGGAAGGAGAAACTCCCTTTTAAAAGGAAGAAACCTCTGGCAGAACCAGGCTCAGGGAGGGGTGGCCATCTGCCATGACCGGTTGGGGTGAGAATTTAATATCCATCTGATTCTGGAAGTTGAAAGATCAACAATCCTGGGGTGGCTGCAGCTGAGGAGGTACACTGATTGGAAGGTTGGTGGTTTGATCCACATATCCTTGGGCAAGATACTAACCCCAAGTTGGTCTCCGATACATCCATCAGATTATGAATATGTGTGAATGTTAGATAGAAAGTACTTAAAAAAAAGCATGGATGAATGAAGCAAGTTGTATAAAGCACTTCGAGTGCTGAAGTGCTTTATATGAATCAGTCCATTTAACATGTCTAGGTCTTTGTCATTATCTTGCTGAAATACGCAAGCCTTTCCCCAAAAAGATCTGCATGGGAGCATATTGCTCTAAAAACTGTAAATGCCTTTCAGCATTGATGGTGCCCTCCAGATGTGCAAGCTGGCAGTTCTATAGGCACTAATGCATCCCCATAACCTCAGTGATGCAGGCTTTTGAACTGAATGCTGCTAACAAACTGATTGGTTCACGTCCTTATCTTTGAAAAAAGAATTTTACATTTTGATTCTTCTGAACCACAGAAATGTTTGCCCTTTGCCTCAAACCCATTTAAATGAGCTTTGGCACAGAGAAGATGGTGATGTTTCTGGATAATGTTCACCAATAAGTTCTTCTTTGCTTGATGGAACTTTAACCCATATTTGTGGATGGCATGGTAAATGACTTTGGAATTGATCCCGAGCCCATGCAGTGATTTCCATGACAGAATCATTCCTATTACTAATGCAGTGCTGGGTGAGGACATGAAGATTACGGTCATCCAATATTGATTTTCAGCCATGTCCCTTTCAGGCTCTTCACATCCATGAGATCAACAGTGACCAGATGAGGGTTAGGGCTGAGTTTGTTTTAACCCTACATGACCCCAATTCATGGGGCCATGTCAATGCCAAGATATCCAGAGTGTTCATATTTTTACATTCAGGAACATTATTCTGAAATTCATCCACAATTTGTAGAGTTAGTTTACTGCAGATTGATGAAACTTGGAATGAAACTTCCCATCTATACTTCTGAGAAATGCTGAGATGCTAAAAAATGAATAAAGTTGTGTCTAAGAATCTAGATTATTCACTGATGCTTATCAAATAAACACCAGGACTTAAGACCCTCCTGGACAACGACGGTCTGAGGGATCTTAGAGGAATGATGACACTATATTCCGGAGGACTGGTTGGTGATAATTTGATACCTGCTGATCTTTAATCTTGAACATAACCTGCTCTCAAATTGGTCTGCAAAATCCCATTTGATTGCAAAGTCCACTGGTGGACGTTAACAGGTGGTTAGGAAACGGCTTCTAGATACAGAATCACCACCGTCTATGGTAGTAGTGTGTTATATCTTCCAGATACAGGCAAAAGCATGGAGGAATCCACTTTTTAAAGGATTTATAGGAAACTTAAAATATAAATTACATTTTATATAGAGATATAGAGATTATAGAAAATTAATTTAGAAATTTAAAATATAAGATAAAGATGTTTTAGCTAAGTGTCTGTGAAGGTTCTCAGTCATCCAGGTCATCGTAGTCAAAGGAGTTTGCAAAGAAAAGCGTCTGGACTTCTTTAAGTTGCTTGAAGACGTTTCACCTCTCATCCGAGAAGCTTCTTCCCTTGTTTTAGCTAAGGGAACTTTAACTCTGAGGATATGCTGAAAAGTTCTTGGTAAGAATTTATATTCACAGACAATTTGAACTCTCCCTCTGTCCTCTGATGTGACCTCAAACACTAGACTTAGAGACAGTTGCACATAGTCCTATCTTTCTGACATAAACAAGCTGCAGCAGCCATGACGGACTCTGTCTGATAGCCAATTATCTCCACTGCTAATGTCCGAGACTGAGCATCTCATCAGGGACCCGTCCAATTCACTTATGCACCGTCTCCCCTTGCCTTCATCTCCTGCCGGGTGTGAAAGACAAATATATTCTGCTGGGTTCAGTAATGTGTGTTTGTGGGTGTATGTGTGCATCCCCCCCATGTCTACTCATTTGCAAGCAATTAGGGTGATGCCTCTTTGAAATGCTACTTTAGTTGACAAGCAAGCGAGCAGCATGGAAGTATAAACAGGAAATGAAAAAGAAGGGGAGAATGGGTTGGAGAGGGATAGACGGAGTGGGGAATTTAAAATTACCTTCATTTTAAGAGGCAGAGCAGTTTAAGGTCATCAGTGACCTGTTTAGCGTAAGGGTCCTAGTTACATCACACCTACCCCCTTTTTATGTATTATTCACCTATTTTTCATACTTAAAGGGAACATCTTCTAGTTTCTAACCATGACTTAACCACACCCTAAAATTATTTGCTTGTAGCCTGAAGGATGTTAAAAGGACCTGCCTAGTGTACACTTAATAAACTGATGGAGTTTGTTCATAATATTTCAATTCTGCAAAATGATGTCACTAGTTGTCTAAAGGTGACAGGCAAAGGAGACAATGTGTTGGATGGGTTGCGGTAGCATTTAAAGAAGTTTGAAGAGGCTATAGAAGCTGTCATCAGTTTTGCCTGCATGCTTGGTGTGATGCTGACGCTGAGCAAAAAATGAATATTGGAAACACTCAAAAGCCACAAAATCCCAGTTTCTCTTTTCGTCATCTCTCTTCTCAGTTATCACTCTGATGTCAACTCAGACAATTTTATCAATGCCACTGGCTACAGGTTCATCCCTTTATAATAAAGTGGATGGGAATATGGTGGCAAGAGGAGCCTTGCTATATTCAGACATATAGGCATCAGAGGCCAACAATGCAATTAATAGTAAAATGTGTTTTCCTCACAGGACATCTGTGTTTGTGTGCATCTGTGTGCGCGCCACTGAAATGTGTGAACTCCTAACAGCCATGCAAAGCAAGCTGTTTTTCAGGATTGTGTAGAACAGAATATGTTCTTGCGTGATAATATGTACTCCAGTGAACATTAACTCTTTACAATGTAGTGTTCTCTCTGGCATTCGTGTGGATGTTGCTTTGACTCTGAATACCCATCGAAGCATTGCCTGTAAGAGGTTTTTTTTCATGCCAAAAAACTTGCAACTTGCGCAGTCAGGTTTGTTCTTGGGACTGTACAATAAAGCAACATCTGAAAATACCCACATTAATTGACACAAAAGGTTGATTCTTTTCATCTGGGCATAACGTTTTCAGTGGGAGGAACTTTTCATCGCTCATACAAGTGACTTCTTCAGTCTCAGCTGACTGCAGTTCGGCTAATTCAATAATCAGAATCAGAATTGTGTTTATTGGCCATGTATATGTGCAGACACATACAAGGAATTTGGTTCCGGTAGATGGTGACTCTCAAGCACAGCAATGTAAATCACACACACACACACACACACACACACACACACACACGTGTCTATATATACATACATTACACATGCAAATACATACATACACAAAGCTGTGTAAACCAAAATCCTAATTCTGGTCTTCCATTTTCACGAGCTATCCTGATTGAAAAACAGCCATAAAATGATAAAAACACATGTACAAATTCTGCAAAAACAACTTTAGAAACCCACCAGAACATCTGCCTCCAGTAAAAAACAGTCCATATGTTTTATGTGTAAAAACCATTCCTCCATGTGATGTGACATTTTTCATAGATTTATTCCTCCAAGTTGCCTAGATTGCTACTCAACATTTGTGTGTGTGTGTGTGTGTGTGTGTGTGTGTGTGTGTGTGTGTGTGTGTGTGTGTGTGTGTGTGTGTTCCTGTCTAGCTATCTTTGTGAGGACCGCAATCTGCATTCTACTATACTTGTGAGAACCAACAGTCACTTGTGAAGACACACAAACTGGTCCTCACAAATTTGAAGCCATTTAAAGGCATTTTTGAGGCTCAAAATGTGGTTTTAGTGTCAGGGTTACAATTAGTTTATGGTTAGGTTTAGGGTAAGGGTTGGGGTTAGGCATTCATTTTTAATGGTTAGGGTTAGGGTAAGGGGCTAGGGAAACCATTATGTCAGGGGTCAGCAACCTTTAACACCCAAAGAGCCATTTGGACCCAGTTTCCACAGAAAAGAAAACACTGGGAGCCGCAATTACTTTTTGACATCTAAAATGAAGATAACACTGTTATTGCTTTTTACCTTTATGCTTTATATAAACACCTAAAGTGTGCTGCTTATGAAATCCATGAAGTGCTACAGAGAAAATAAAATTTTATTTATGTAATGAACACATTTTGAACTCTTAAAAAATATAACAAAAAGGAAAGACACCTAGCTCAAGGTCTCTTTTAAATGAATTAAAAAATTGAACTCAAATTATTCATATACCAAACAAAAACTGTAGTGAGCCGTCATCCTTATATCACCTTTGGGATTTCGCAGCCTGTAGCGGAGCCTTGACCAGAATTCTAAAAATAATTTGAAAAAAAATCATTAAGCTGCTAAAAAAAAATGAAAAATGAATATTTGCAAAATATCTGAATAAATATTTATTTTACGTGGTTAATGTGCGTGGCAGGGTGTGGTCTGCAGTGCCGCTGCAGGGGAGGCAGACGCACATGAGCAGCATCCGTAATCAAGCCTCGCCGGCTTAAAGTCTGTGCTCTCTCTGCTGTTGTGTTGGTATGTGTCGGGCTGTGAGCTGGAAAACTACAGCTGGCTGTGCGGGTACAGCAACCATGTGTGAAAAGTGGTCAATAAAGAAAAAAGCATGTACATGCAAACATCATCGGGTCTGCCGTGGTATGTTTACAATGGGACTTCTGGTCCCGAACCTCTGCGCACAGCGTCTGCAAATCGGGGCTGTACGAACTCACTTTTATCTTTACACAGGACTGTAAGCTGTCATCTTTGAGGTGTGAGCGGTGTTTGTTGTTACCATAGCTCATGGTGGAGAATAGCTGCTCACATACGTATGTGGATCCGAAGATCCATACTTGGCCTGCCTGGGGTTGAAAGTCTCCATAAATGCACGGCATTTTAGTGGGTATGGTTTATGCGAGTGTGACGCTTATTTTGAGCGATGAAAAATGATAACATATGATTTTATTTTTATATTTCAAGATCACAATAATCTTCCAATTTAGAGCTACAAGTCTAAAAAGAACTAACACAAATAAAATACACTTCAGTTAAATACTTATAATTTTTTTTTTCCAATCCACGTGTAGCCGCACTATAAAGACTAAAGAGCCGCATGCGGCTTCGGAGCCGCAGGTTGCCTGCCGACCCCTGCATTATGTCAATGAAGGTCCTCACTAAGATAGCTGAACGGGCTTTTGTGTGTGTGTGTGTGTGTGTGTGTGTGTGTGTGTGTGTGTGTGTGTGTGTGTGGCAGTTAGAGGGGAAACAACAAGAGAGCAACTTTTACATAAAGTTTACTGTTCAGGAGGGATGGCTTGACAGTGATGCCGAGAGATAGCACCTGACCATGTGTCTGCATGAAGAATGTGCCCAGTGTGAGGTTCCTCCCTCAGGGAGCAGGCTGACAGCAACTGCTAATTAGACTTGCCGGTTTCAAGCAAGAAAGATGGAGACAGACAGAGCAGAAGGAGGAAAAGAAAACTGAGAGACATTATGCAAAAGTTAGGGAGAGACAGATCATATGGACAGTTTCAGTAAGAGGCCGCATGTGGGTTAGAGAGATGGAGGGAAAATTGTGGCTGTTCAGAATGAAACCATCAAACTGCCAGAAAGGTAAATGAGAGAATATTTTCTTATTGTATACCAAAAACCAAGAAGTGTGCAAAATATGTGGGAAATTTGGTATTCTTAGTCCTTTTAATGGAAAAAAAACCCCCATTTATGTGTACTGTATACATTTTATGAATGTATCTATACATAAAGTTTAGCTCCATATTATTCTTTTAGTTATTGACTTTTATTTTTTTTTAAGTTAATTATAAGTTATTCACTAAAATCTGTATTGTGTCTTATTGTAATTTCAACCTTTCAGTTAAGTCTTACATGGCCTAGTTAAATTTATTAGTGTACACAATCACACTATATCCTTGTGGGGACATCTCATTGACATAATGCTTTTCCTAACTCTAACCTAACCATAACCTAACTGTAACCTTGACACTCAAACAACAACTCGTGGGGACCGGGATTTTAGTCACCCGTAAGGGCTGTTGGTCCCCACAAGTATAGTAAACTTCCAATTTTTGGTCCCCACAAAGATATTAATACACACACTACATACACACACAGAAAGAAAGAAAAAGAAAGCACCAAGTCTCATACAGTGGCTCTTTAACACACTTTATCCTGAAAAGAGTTGAATACCCACTTTGCAACCGACTTCCATTCATCCCCTCCTTTTCATGCAGTTCCTGACTTAATCAGTTAAATGTAATTTTGAGAGAGTTGCTTTATTTTCTTACAATCTGTTCTGAGGTTTCCCCATTTCCTCAAAATTTCTAAGGTTTTCAAGGCCCCTGGGAACCCAGCAGAAAACTAAAACATCAAGTTGAACTCGCTGTAAAAACTTTTACGAGTAGCCAAAACTTTAACAGTGCCTTTAATGAATGTCTATTTTGGAAAGAAATCATGCAATTCAAGGCCACATTTCCATGTTAATATTGACTGCAGTGATGCATTTCATGTAAGAAGGAGGAGGGGAATGGGGGAGGGATGGGTTAAGGAAATGTGGGAGAGTGAGAGAAGAAAAAGGGAAGAGAAAATTAGATGGAACCTTTTCTACCCATTCCCTCGCTGGTTTCTTTGATACGTTCAGCATTGCATAATGATATGCAAATATGACAAAATATGAAAGTGGTACTGAGCAGGGAAATCTGGTCTAATGCACTGTTTTCAGAGTTTTGAAAATGCCTTTCAATCTGAAGAGTCCTTTTCATTTGCCTCTTACGAAATCCTCATTCAGCCATCTCCCCCCTTTTCTGTCTGCCAGCTTCCATCTCAAACTCTTTCACCCAGTTTGCAAATTTTTTCAGAAGTCTTGCTCTTTCTGCAACTTTTTTCCCCCTGCTTCTGACACCCATCCCCAAGCATGTATGTACAGAAGTCAATAGTCCTAAGAAGCTATACAGTCCAGAGCTCTTAAGTCAATGTCACCTTCAGACTCACTGCTGGTGCTGTAGCAGTGTGCATTATTAAGAGCCAACTGTAAAAGCTCAGAATACTCTGGGGAGAGGGGTTTAGAGCCCTGGAACTGATCCTGAAACAATTTCACTGACAGGAGGTTTCCCACGCCAACCAACCCCGAAGAACATCTTTCTCTGCAACTTCTCCTGATCGCTTTTGGGAGTGGTAACACTGAATAATTTTATGTTTGGGAGGAAGAAGATAGAGAAGGGAATGAATTAGATTACAAAAAATAATTTATACAAACCAACCCAGGTAGAATATATGTTGCCCTACATGAGACTTTATTCCTGCCTATAATTTTCTGCATATATGTGGATGTAAAAAATGATCCCCTTTAATCACAGCATCACAGTAACAAAATTCAAACGCGGCACATTTGTAGGAGAATGAAAGCTTTAAAGGTTAACATAGATGTTTTGCCTGTACACGTCAGTCTCAAGTCAGGAAGTGTATGACCTTTGTGGTCTTTAATCTTGGGATTGGACCAATTTCAAGCTCTTTTTGCGTGTGTTAGTCTAGAAGTCCAAAACAGTTAATGTTTGCAGTCAAATCAGTTAGTTTCAAACTTTGTCAGGGATTGGCTTGCAGCTTCGTGTCTTCGTGTCTCCTCGATTCTCATGAGGGGAAGAACCAGTATGAAATGTGGAGAGCACATCAGACTCAAAAAGCAAGATTTCTATCAGTAACAGTAAAAGTCTCATCTTTTCAGTTCAGTTTTAAGTTAAAGCTATCAGTAGTTTGGAGGTGAGCTGAAATGAAGAAAGTGCAAATTTTTCAAGTTATTTATTGTGGTTTTGTTCTCTATTGTTTTTATTTTAAATGTAAATTGTGTAAATTTATATATTTTGTGTATTAACTTTTTTTTATTATGAGCCTCGATTCATATCAGAGCTGAAAAAATTGAATTGGTGTATCGCTTCTTATGTCACTATACTGTAGTCTTGTGTAAAAGCATTAATGTGACAACAATAATTTATTATTGTAAGACTTGTTCTGTGTTAAAAGATTGCCTTTGTTATTTTTATGGAAACGTTAGCAGAGTGTACTAATGTACCATAACGCAAGCACGTTAAACTGCTGTCAGATCACCGTAAAAGCCTTTTTAAAGAAGAATAGTGTCACAAAAAAATCATTTTTAGAATCTCAACCAACAGATCTGAACTTTACTTGTAAAGAGTAGAAAATGGTTGTCAATGTTTGGAAGGTTGAAATTTGGGTTAAGCTGCTTGTGGAAAACTCTGATAAATGATGCTGCCCTGCTGAAAGGGCTTCCAGATCAGAACTGCTGATGACACAAGTTAATGATGTGTCTCTGCATGCTTTAAAAAAAACAACAAAAAAAAAATCACATCATTTAGCTGAAACATACAATATATTGCTAAATGATTCAGTGGGAACTTTAATCTATTAAGCTTTGATAGTATCTCCCACAACTTACAAAGTCCTGCAGTAAAGAAAAAAATATTTTTGCAGAAAAACCAAAAAGTTGGACTCAAATAAATTTCTGCCCCAGATTCTGACTTTAACTGATTTTGTTACATTAAAAAATTCCACATAATTTTGTTACATAAGTGCAAAGTCAATCATTACATTTAGTGGAATGTGGTCAAGTGAAATTTACTTGCGTTTATTTTCCTTCATGATTAAAAATAAACCCTTGATTATATATATTTCAGTTGCTTTTTACCCTGAATTATTGCTTCATGTTAGTGGAAGGTGAAGAATCATTTGAAATCAGTTGAAAGCTTAGGTTATGATGTCACAAGCTATATAGCTTGATTAGCATCCCTGTTATAATTCTGAGTCAGCAAAGATTGCCATAGACATGTGTTTAGCAATGAGCTTGTATTAAACATCTAAGGGTTTGAGGTTTTAGAGTTGACAATTTAGAAATGGCTTGCATTGTTAAAATCAGGCCCCATTTACCTACGTTTGTGGCTTGTCACTTCCATTTTCTTTATAATCATATTCAAGGTTGTTTTTTTTGTAAAAGATGAGTCATTCATACTTAACGCTTTGGCCTGAAGTCTTATAATAGGAGTCTGCTTGTCAGCCAGGAAGTGAGAAGAGGAGGGCATACAAAACTAGAACGTTGCCAACTGCTTGATTTGAAATTAGTGGAAAGAGAAACAGGGAAGAAACAGTAAAATATACTGGGAGAGACTGAGAACCACATCCCGCAATGTTTTTGCATTTTGGATTTTCCATTTTTTCTCAAAACGCAACGCACAGACAGTAAGATAATCATGAAAAGAAATCTGTAAAGGAAGTGTGTATGAATAAAAATGAACAGGGAAACCAGACCTACCGCATGGAGTGGGTTGCCCTGATCGATTGGCACCTTGAAATCTGCCTGAAGCTCATCAAAAGCTGTTATCTGACACAAAGAGAGGGAAAGAAATTATCACTGTATAGCCAGTAAGATAGAGGGACTGTAAAGAGCAACATTTCTCACTTTGAAAGAACATCATTATTTCATAGACAGCCTGCAGTGTAGATTTATGTACCGAGCTGAGCTGCAGAGTGCCAATGTTATTAGACTGTCTTTGCTTTATGCTAAATAAGTAAAATTAATCATAACCATATAAATCTGAAGTACTTTCCAAATACAATGAAAAAAAAAATGTGTATGTGTTCAAAGATTTACATCTCTTTAGTCTGCTTCACCATAAAGCACTATTGCTTTCCAGATAGATAGAGAGAGGTAGAGAGATTCATATCTTCAACAACCAAGGACTATACAAGTACATTTCCACCAAAAATACTTTGAACTTTCAGTCCTGAACTTTCACTCTGGGGCGATCATGGCTCAAGAGTTGGGAGCTCGCCTTGCAATCGGAAGATTGCCGGTTCGAGCCCCGGCTTGGACAGTCTCGGTCGTAGTGTCCTTGGGCAAGACACTTCACCCGTTGCCTACTGGTGGTGGTCAGAGGTGGCGCTAGTGTCTGGCAGCCTCGCCTCTGTCAGTGCGCCCCAGGGTGGCTGTGGCTACAACGTAGCTTGCCATCACCAGTGTGTGAATGTGTGCGTGAATGGGTGGATGACTGGATGTGTAAAGCGCTTTGGGGTCCTTAGGGACTAGTAAAGCGCTATACAAATACAGGCCATTTACCATTTTACCATTTTGTTTCTCACAGACACAGGACCTGAAAAGGTCTTCAGCTCACTGGATGACTGCATTTCCACTTGATCTAAAACCTCACAGATTAGCCAAATTAGTCCACTTATGTTTATAATCCATCTGAATTATGTAAGGACAACATGTCTGCAGTTTGATGTTTCATTTGCTGAACAAACTAGCCAACCTGCTGCAATGCCAGAAAAGCCTTTGACATGGAGATTATATTCTGTACTGTAAAACCTCATCTCTCTCCAAGTTGCTTCTACTAAGAGCCATTATTGATCCATCCATCCATCCATCCATCCATCCATCCATAATCCTGGTCTCTGTCATGGGGCAGGAGGCTAAGCAGAAGTGCCAAAATCTTCCTCTTCCCTCGTTGGCTGGAAAGGTGTTCCCAAGACAGAGAATAGTCTCTGAAGTGTATACCAGGGTCTGCACCTGAGTCTCATTCTGGTTGGCGGTGGCCAAAACATCTCACCTAGGAGGCATCCAGAAGGGCATCCAGAGGAGCAGTAGCTCAGAGTCTTTCCCTCTGACAAACAGTTTGATTACATTCTCACAGTGTGGGAGAGATTATTTGCCAAGTGTCCAAGATCAACAATTTTGATCCACTTCAAAGAAAGTTGCACTAATGTCAGCTAACAGCACCTAACAGAGGCTAACATCAACTAACAGATACTAACTGGACCTAACAAATGGTAACTGCAGCTAACAGGCAAAACATAGAAGTGAGCTACACTAAAGCTACGTTCACACTGCAGGCAAAAGCGCATCAAATCCGATTTTTTCGACCCTATGCGACCCATATCCGATCATGGTATGACAGTGTGAACGGCACAAATCCGATATTTTCAAATCCGATCTGGGTCACTTTCGTATGTGGTACTGAATCCGATACATATCCGATGTTTTAGAAAGCGACTGCTGTTTGAACGGTCATGTCGCATTAAATTCGTCTTTTACGTCACTGACACAAGACAGACGCCAATTATCAGTGCCGGAGAAGCGCCCGAGAAGACATCGCGAACGCTTCCTGGCCATCCAGTGTAGATGTCAGTGAAACTATTGGGAAGACAACGTTGGAGAAACGTGAACATTTGTACTGCATAATCTGCAGATTCTGACCGAAATCTGCAACTATCCTTTGAAGCACCGCTCCTCTCTAAAACAGCAATAAGGATCATTATTAGGTTATTTACATTATCATGTAAATAACAAAATAACTTAAAGCAAAAATTGGGAAACGTAAAGTCCGAAGTCTTTATATTAAGGGCCATCAGTCAAACAATATTGTTTGCTCTGGGTCTAAACAGAGCGCGTTGTGTGTGACGTCTTCTTTTGCGCATGCGGGCCGTTTTGAGCGTTCACACTAGAGCACGTTTGCTGTCGCATTTTATTTGTAGTGTGAACAAGCAGACAAAAAAAAATCGGATTTGATCAAAAAATCGGAATTGAGCATTAAGACCTGCAGTGTGAACGTAGCCTAACTTATCAACCCGTATCAGACCCCTTTCACAAAAATTTATAGCCTCCTCCAGAGTTAATAGACATGGACACATATTGACAGCTGAGGTAAACCGCAAACTGAAAGTCTAAACTCACAACAGAGTTATTTGTCCTACAGCAGCCACCGTAGCAATGATTATGCAATTGAATTGGGAGGCCAAGAAAACAGAGCTCAGGTGACTGCAATCTGCAATCTAGTGACATCAAGTGGTGAGATTTTACACACTGTAACTTTAAGGAAATATAAAAGATTTTGTATGGGTTTGGAGTATTACACCATCTGCCATTTGAAAACGACACTTCAACTTCATCATCATTCACACAATCTGCCATAATTAATCAGATCTACCCACAAGTGACATCAAGCCATTCACCCACCATTGCACTGTAGGTCTTAGTTTAGTTCTTAGTGATAACAATGCTATTGATGAATAGCACTAAAAAACGATGCAACAGTTCAATTGGTGTTATGTGTTGCAGTGGAAGGAATTGCACTACAAAGACAGATGCCACTGCATGACTAGCTGCACCTCATGAGGCAATAAGAGAGCTAAAGTGACAGTGCTGGAAAAGATTAGTGTATTCCTCAGTGTATCCATGAGATACTCTGTTTCTAAAGTGCGTGTATACCATGGGAGAGCTGTAAGGAGTGAGAACACCATCAGCACATATATCAGTGTGCGCGTGCCATGTTTAGATATCTTTGTGAGGACCAAAAATTAGAAAGCTACTACTGGGGACCAACAGTCCCTTATGGGGACAAAAATGCTCGTCCCCACGAGTTTGAAGGAATTGGTGGAGACTCAAAATGTGGTTTTAGTGTCAATTAGTTTATGGTTAGGTTTAGGCTAAGGGTTAGGGTTAGGTTTTCAATTTTGATGGGTTAGCGGTTAAGGAAAGCATTATGTTAAGTAGATGTACCATACCATACCATACCACCTTTATTTATAAAGCACTATAACATAAAACCAGAGTTCACAAAGTGCTGTACATGCTAATAGCATAAGTAAAGAAAATTAAAATAAGATAAAATAAATAACTAAATAACTAAAATAAATTAAAACATGTTAAAACAAATTGAGTCAACCCCTCTAATCAGTCAGTCTAATCAGTCAGAACTTGCCTAAGCTTAAAGGGGGCCACTGAATCTAAAACAGTTTGGCAGACAGAGTAAAACCACGTACTCAGCTCTTCTGTATCATTACATATGAAATCAGGAAGGCTGCAGTTCTGATTAAAAACAATAGAGAACTGTCCAGCAGAGGAAGGGTTAAAAATGCGACAGCACCTAGCAACAGCAGGAGGAAGATTAACTTTAGTACAAGGAAGGAAAACCTCAAACAAGACAGGCTTATGGTCTGACCATACAATATCACAAACCTCTAAGTTAGAGACAGGTAAATTGTGAGTTAAAACAAGATCCAACGTGGGCTGATGTCATCACTAAGATATGAAAACAAGTGTGTGTGTGTGCAGAGTCAGTAAAATTGGATTTCTGTGTGCGTAGTATAAAAATACTATCAATGCAATATATGTTATATGAGCAAGAGACCAATGAAGCAGTGTCATATTTGTTTGCACATGTGAATGTGTGTACGGGGAATTAACAGCGATGACAGAGGTTCACACCAATCTTAGTTATTTCCCTGGGCTCTCCCACACACTGAAAGGCAGTGCTTTACATGTTATTTCCCAGTGGATCCTAACAGTCATCGTGGCTCATTGCCTTGCACGTTAGCTTCCCCCAGGCTGTTGCTCATGGAGGACACACACACACACACACACACACACACACACACACACACAGTATGTACTCTTCCACAGAGACACACATCATGCAGCAGAAAATTATCACCTATACATTTTTATGAGCACGATATGAGAAGAAACACTCAATGTTCTGAGTGCATGTCATCCTTAGATGATCATTCACAGTTAGAAAAAAACAGTAGATACACCAGAAATCAGAGGATTGTATGCAAAATATAATTTAACGCCTCTTATTCAGGAAGAGGTTGAATTGAAAGCAATATAGCAAACAGACTGTTATATAGTGCTTTTCTATTCTTACTGAGTGCTCAAAACACTTGTACACAACAAGCCATAGCCACCCATTCACATTCATATTAATAAAGTACTTATCATAGCCTCCACTATCAGATGTGCCTTGCACTCTCCTTCTTTTTGATTCCTCTGGAGATGTGTCCAACCAGTGTCTTATCATATGTCCAAATTGCCTGGACTCTATGGTTCAATGGTTTTCAAACACCGGCACAGGCCAGATTAAAAAAAAAAAAAAAAAATTCAATGGAGAGCAAATGAGGTTCTGGTGCAGCAAATCATTTCACAACAAATTTCAGAGATGTTGATCACTATGTTGAATAATCATTTGGATTTATGTAATTAGTTTTAAAAAGAAACTACCGTAATTGTCGGGCTATAAGCCGCTACTTTTTGCACAAGCTTTGAACCCTGTGGCTTTTAGTCAGGTGCGGCTTTTCTATGGATTGTCCATGATTTTTGTCATATCGTAAGATGATTTGTTTTGTTTGTTCCGCTGTTGTACGGTACTACGTTGCCTGGCGGAAGGGCGTGTGATCAGACACACAGTATCGGGGTTCAAGAGTGGTATGTTGGTCACATGTCCATCCGCCAGGCAACATAGTGCCGTACGAAGTAGCGCGAAAAACAAACTTCAATGTAGCGCTACGTGTTCAGCGGGAGGCGTGGATGACGAGCGGCGATAAACTTGCGAAAAGCAAGTTATGCTCAACTCCACCGGTGGATTCTGACAGCGTGGAAAAGTGTGAAAACATCCATGATCACCAACGGATTTTGAAGGGCTGGACTGCTGCATGATGGAGAGGAGGACACCGCCACGGCCCTTCTGAGGGTGTTCGACTCAGACACTGACAACGAGGATTTGTTTGGTTTTGAAAGTGACAACGAAGGAAAGAAGCTGAGAGTGGATGACGTAGCCATCCTGAGCCTGTTCGTATCCGACACTGGAGAAGAGGACTTTGGTGGTTTTAGTGGGCAGGAAGATGGTGGTGAATGACTGACTTTTTTCTTGTTAAAGCCGTGTCACTGCACCTGAGCCTAAAAGGTAGGCTGAATCTATTTTTCTGGTGTGCTGTAGGTTATTGTTATGTACTACATTTGTTACTCATTTATGAAGCACTGTACATGTTTCGTACTTGTAATTACTGGTACTTGTACATATACCTAAAAAGTTATGCAAATATGTACCCCTAATTTGTTTTTCAAAATATTAATAAAAGGGATGTCTCCAAACAGCCATCTCTTTCCTGACAATTCCCTTTGTGCATATTCTCTTACATATGATAAGTCAACATTAAAACACCTGCGGCTTTTAGTCAGGTGCGGCTAATGTATGTACAAAACAGGATTTTCCCCTGATTTTAGCTTGTGCGGCTAATATTCAGGTGCGCTTTGTAGTCCGGGAAATATGGTATATGAAACCAAATGTTTCAAGCGCCTCAACTACACTACAAAGAGAACTTACTTTGGTAGCTTGCATCTATGATCTAAATCTTTCAGTTTTAACCTGCAGGTACAGTCAAATATAACTTAGACTGAACTGTAAATCTGGAGTTTCACCTCTTGTACTCCTTCAGCGAATCCTACGTTTACCATGTTAAAAGGTTTTGTGGGCCCAATTAGGAGGAGAAAATAGCTCCTGGCTGGGTCATTCAAGGCAAACACAGTTTGGGCATTTGAGACGAAGCAATTCATGAAAACTTAAACTTCTGAAGAAAGGATAGCACTGTCATTTGCTGAAGCAAACCCTGATAGAACAACTCACCCTGAGGCAAAGAAGCCTGAGGCATGGGTTTGGAGCAAGACAACAGAAGAACCCTTGTGAAGTGGCAACTTTCAAAGAAAGCTTAAATTGCTTGGACTTTGTTTACTGAGTACCTTCTCCTGAAGCAAGCCTGAAGAACTAAGCGGCAACTCAGGGGCTGTGACAAAGTGGGTGAGAACACCATTTGTTCATATTCTTAGTTAACATTGTTGTTTTGATTTAATCATATTTCACATGTAATCTGCAATAGGCAAACATCTACTATCCCGGGTTTGTTTATGTTTTGCACTTTTACAGATTATATAATATAACATCTTGGTTTAAATCAATTCCTACAAGTTTGTTAAGTTAACATGTTATTTATTTCAACTGTTAATTTGTATTGTTTAGAACTTATCTTACCTACCTGTCTTCCAGAAACAAAAGGAGGAAATGTAGTTTTACTTCCTGCTTTATAGCTTCTGGGTTCATCTGAGGTCACAGGAAGAGACCAAGTGCAGGAGGGGAAGAACGCTTGTAATTTAATAAACTTGATTTTAGAGGGTTTAGGAAGAAATAGATTTATTGTTGTAATATGTATTGATTACACCATAGAGTTTATGTTGCCAGCAAAGAGTAGTAGAGATTTGAATATAATCATGTTTATCTTACCTACCTACTGAATGGAATAGTCCAGAGGAGAAATCGTTTGGTTAAGTGGACTATGGGCAGTGAACCCCAGGAAGGCCACCGGACCAGATGGGGTAACCGCAAAGGTCCTAAAAGAGTGTGCAGACCAGCTGGCTGGGGTCTTCACTAAGATCTTCAACACTTCACTGTCCCAGTCCTGCATCCCGCCGTGCCTAAAGTCAGCCACAATTGTCCCACTGCCAAAGCGTACTAACATTAGCAGCCTCAACGACTACCGACCAGTTGCTCTAACACCTGTTATAATGAAGTGCTTTGAGAAACTGGTCCGACGTCACATCATGTCCTGCCTGCCACCCACACTCGACCCGCTCCAGTTCGCATACAGAGCTAACAGATCAACTGAAGATGCCATTGCTACAACGCTCCACACCACCATCTCTCACCTGGAAGTGCAGGGCCGTTACGCCAGGCTGCTCTTTGTTGACTTTAGCTCTGCTTTCAATACGATACTCCCGGACAGACTAATAGTTAAACTGCTGGAAATTGGACTTCCTTCTACCACCTGCCGCTGGATCAGAGACTTCCTCTCAGACCGTGTACAGAGAGTTAGAGTGGGGCCTCATCTTTCCTCAGCCCTCAGCCTCAACACCGGCTCTCCACAAGGCTGTGTACTGAGTCCCCTACTGTACACTCTGTACACACATGACTGTGTTAGTACCCACCCAGACAACGCAGTCATCAAGTTTGCAGATGATACCACCGTGGTGGGGCTCATCTCAGGGGGAGATGAGACGGCGTACAGAGCTGAAGTTCAGAGGCTGTCAGATTGGTGTGTAGATAACAACCTGGACCTCAATACCACCAAGACAAAAGAACTGGTAGTTGACTTCAGAAGGAGGAAGTCCGAGCTGCAGCCTGTCAGCATCAACAGGGAGTGCGTGGAAAGGGTCTCCAGTTTCAAGTTTCTGGGTGTGCACATAGACACAGACCTCCAATGGAGCTCTAACACCTCTGCGGTCTTAAAGAAGGCCCAACAGCGTCTCCACTTTCTGAGAATCCTCAGAAAAATGGACCTGAAGAAGGAGCTGCTGACCGTCTTCTACCGCTGCTCCATTGAAAGTGTGCTGACATATTGCATCGGTGTATGGTTCTCCAGCTGCACCACAGCACACAGAAAGGCACTCCAGAGGGTCATCAATATGGCCCAAAAAATCATTGGACATCCTCTTCCCTCCCTGAAGGACCTGTACAGCACTCGCTGTCTCAAGAGGGCACGCAGCATCCTACGAGACTGTACACACCCAGGACACCGGGTGTTTAAGCTGCTGCCGTCTGGCAGGAGGTTCAGGCTGCTGAGGTCCCGAACAAACAGACTCAAGGACAGCTTTTACAACAGGGCAATAGCCCTAATCAATGCAAATAGCTGACCTGATTGGCTACCTGCCTGGACTTTTTTTTTTTTAGGGGGAGGTAACAATGTTTAAAACAATAACAATAATAATATTTATATTTATAACAAGGTGCGATAATAATTAATGTGCAATAATAACAGTGTGCAATACACATAACACTTATTCTTCTTTTTTATTTCTAAGTTAATATACTGTGTTGTGTTGTTTGTGTTGCGCTGTGATGTGTCATATCGTGTCGTGTTGTGTTATATGTAGTGCCGACGTAGGACAGTTTTTCCAATTTCATTGTACTACTGTACTATGTATGACTGTGCAATGACAATAAAGAATTATCTTATCTTATCTTATTTAAGCAGAAGAACTCAGGTGTTTGAGAAGAAAGGTTCAGGTCAGTGTAGCTGTGTGCAGTTTGACCTTAATTTCTGTTGATTTAAGTTCAGTTATGTTTATTTGAACTGAGTTATTTATAGAGTTGAGTTTCTTATTTATTTTTTGTAAATATTGTTTGGGGCACCAAATGGTGAATAAATCACTTGCTACACTGGACAGCATCAGTCTCCTGCACTTCTTTGACCGCTTAAGTCAAGTCCTACCACATTTGGTGGCAGCAGCAGTGGGTTTCCAGGCCAATTAAGAAGGAGTGGAGAAGATGTCTACCCGAGCAAAGAGAGGGCTTGTCCCAGAATGTGAAGCAGATGATTTACAAGATGGCAGCGACCAACAAGGGGCAATAAGTGGCCATATTGCTGGACAAGAGAATGTGGCTGAATTGTCCAAACTTTTGCAAACTCTGATGCAACAGCACAGGGCCGGCCCGTGGCATAGGCCGTATAGGCAAATGCTAAGGGCGCCGTCCATCAGGGGGCGCCACGCCAGTGCCACAAATGTTGAAAAAAAAAAAAAAAAAAATGTTGGTACTATTATTTCTAAATACAAAAAATAATCCCACGTTAATTAAAATGCAAAGTAAAGCTTATTTAATAGAAATATTATTTGTTACAACATTACGCCCCCCCCTCCCCGCACGGTGCGCCCCCTCCCTTCCTGTATCATGGTTCCTTTTGGACGTCACCACATCAAAAAATCAACACAAGATGTCAAAACGGCCAAAACTGTCAGGTGCACAGGGAAGAAAAAAGAGAAAAGAAGAGGAGGAGAAACGAGAAAAAGACAGAGGTAGGCAACGTTAGCCTACATGAAATTATTTGTCTGAATGTGATAGTAACCTAAATTTTTAGCATTAAGCTAATGTTACATGATTCGCTAATTGCTAATCAATAAATAGCTAGTTAACTGTTTTAACGTCAGTTAATATTGTGGAGGGGGCTAAATTGTTATGGAAAATAATAATGTAACGTTAGGTAATTACAGTACTCCCACCTTTCCCACCATTCCTCATTTGTATTCATCTTTTAAGCAGGTGTTTTTTGTTTACATTGTTATTGCCTTCTGGTTAGCTAACGTTTACCCTGCAGGTAATAGTCACTTTTCCACCCCTGTATATATTATAGTTGTAAGCCTAGTTGTTAAAGTGCACATCATTAATGTTAATTAAGCAATATCACATGAGAGGGAATGCTGTTTTTTAATATGAGCACTGCTGTGATTCGGTCAAAGATAATCATAACATAACATTCTCATATGATATTATACTGTTACTTTGCATTCTGCTATTCAGCATTTCACTGTAATGATGACAATAAATTGAATCTAATCTAATTTGCATATCAGTTAACATCATACATATATCTCTTTGGTTTTTCATTTATATTATATCATTTCATTTTATTCCTGGAATCATATGTTTTTATTATTAGACTTTAATACTCAGTGGTGTCACATACTCCTCTCTTCAGATGCACTGTTGAAGTTTCTAAATCCCACCCCTGGGCCATCTACCACATCTACCGCTGCTGCCTCCACTTCAGCAGCACAACCCACCAGTGATGCAGCATCAGCAGCACAACCCACCAGTTTTGCAGCAGCATCAAGCGGTCTTCCTGCTGCACCAATAGACCCTGCTGACTGGCCTTCTGCTTTAACTGAAAAGGTACGAACAGAGTTAGTTCACAGAGGTCCATTTGTAATTGATAGTGACTTCACATTCCCGAAACAGAAAGACGGACGAAGGTGTCAGCATGATTATTTTAACAGACTCTTAATCAATGGGGAAAAGGTGAGAAGAACCTGGCTTATGTATTCGAAAAAAGAGGATAGCTTGCACTGCTTCTGCTGCAAAATGTTTTCCAAGAGAGATTACAAACTGAGTAGGGAAGGTCTGAAGGACTGGAAAAATGCAAGCCACTTGCTCAAGGTCCATGAGGATAGCCAGGAGCATAATGCTCACATGGCAACATGGAAGGACTTGGAGGTCCGTTTTGCGAAAGGACTCACAATAGATAAACAAGAGATGGCACTTGCTGAGGCTGAGAGAAAAAGGTGGCGTGAAGTTCTACATCGTTTGGTGGCAATAATTCAGTCCTTAGCTGAAAGAAACATGGCTTTCAGGGGGTCCACAGACACATTAAATAAACCAGACAATGGCAATTTTCTGAAAGAAGTGGAGCTTATGGCCAAATTTGATCCAGTGATGAAGCAGCATGTCAGTAGAGTAGAAAGTGGAGCTGGCAGTCACATACATTATCTGGGAAAAACAATCCAAAATGAACTGATTGACACCATCAGTTCAAGAATAATAAAACGCATTGTGGAAGATATCAAAACATCAAAGTATTTCTCCATCATTTTAGATTGCACACCTGATGTGAGTCATAAGGAACAGCTCTCTGTCATAGTCAGGATAGTGTCACAAGAAGACATACCACAAGTTAAAGAGCATTTCCTGGGCTTTCTTGTTGCAGAGGAATCAACAGGAGATCATTTGTCAACTCTCATCCTAAAACGGATAGAGGAGCTTAACATTCCTTTTGAAGACTGCAGAGGACAGTCCTATGACAATGGGGCCAACATGAAGGGAAAAAATAAAGGTGTTCAGGCAAGGTTGCTTCAGCTAAACTCAAGAGCTTTTTTGGTCCCATGTGGTGCCCACACTTTAAATCTGGTAGTAGCTGATGCTGCAAAAAGCTCACCAGATGCCCTTGGCTACTTTGGGCATTTAGCAAAATTATTCAAGCTCTTCTCAGCCTCCACCCATAGGTGGGGTGTTCTCCTGAAACATGTGAAAACCACCTTGAAATCATGGGCTGAGACCAGATGGGAAAGCAGGATAAAAAGCATTGAGGCAGTCAGATATCAGGCTCGGCAAGTCAGAGAGGCTCTTCTGGAGGTGAGGGAAACAGCTACAGACCCTGTGGTCAGAGTTGAAGCCCAGTCTTTGGCTGAGGAGATTGGATCCTATCGTTTTTGCATTTGTACAGCCATCTGGTATGACATTCTCAGCAAGATCCAGTATGTGAGTAAACTCATGCAGTCGCCCTCCATGCAGCTAGATGTGGCTGTCGACTTGCTGAAGAAAACCAAAGATTCCCTCACCAGCTACAGAAACACTGGATTTTCTGATGCACAGACAACGGCAAAGGAGATGTGTGAAGAAATGAATGTGGAGGCTGAACTCAAACAAAAGCGATTGAGAACCACCAAAAGGCACTTCGGTTATGAGTCTCCAGATGAGCCCATACAAGATGCACTTAAAAAAATGGAAACCACATTTTTTAATGTGGTAGTGGATACAGCCATCTCTTCACTTGATGAGAGATTTCAGAACCTTGGAGAGGTGAATGACAAGTTTGGAGTACTCCTCAATTTCCACAACTTACAAAAAGAAGAGCTGCTACAGCAGTGCCAAACACTGAGTACTACTCTGACCCATGACAGCCAGCCGGACATTAATGGCACAGAACTTGCAATGGAAATGCAGAATTTCCCACCATTGCCATCAAAGAACATGACAAACATGGAACTCTTGACCTTCCTGCATGAGAAGAAGCTGGCAGAAATTTACCCCAACATGTGGGTTGCTCTGAGAATCTTTGCCACTCTTCCTGTTACAGTGGCTGCTGCTGAAAGAAGCTTCTCTAAGCTCAAACTCATTAAAACCTACCTGAGATCTACTATGATGCAAGAACGTCTCAGTGGACTTTCCATCATAAGCATAAATCATGTGGTCTCAAATCAGTTGTCATATGATGATGTTGTAGATGACTTTGCTGCAAGAAAGACTAGGAGAGTAAGGCTGTAGCAGGTGATGTGAGGTTGATGAGGGGGTGGTGTACAGTAATTTGTAAGTCATTCTAGTTAATGCAGTATTAAAAAGCACAACTAGAGAACTCTGTAGGATCCCCTTTTTTGTAATATAGTTGTTAAAGTCATACTGGTTTATTTAATATCTTGTTTTGTGCAGTGCCTTATTTATATTGTATTTTTAATTTATTTTATCCAACTTGTTGACACGTTTTATTGTGTTTATGTATGTAAAATTTATTGTATTTCATATATTCATTTTTTATTTTTTGTATTCATTTATTTATTCATATATTTTTTTATCTTGTTAATTATTCTGATTGTGAATTTGCTTTCTTTAAGTAAAAAAAAAGGTCAAAGACGAAGCTATTCGGTTTCTTGTGAGTACATACACTACACAGCCGATGTAGGGGGGTGCCACCTAAAATCTTGCCTAGGGCGCCAGATTGGTTAGGGCTGGGCCTGCAACAGCAGGCTGAACGTGATGCTAAACTGGAGCAAGAGCACAAGCGCCAGGAGGATAGATGGAGGCAAATCCGGCATCAGTTTGCCCAGCTTCAACAGCAGGTGCAGCATGGCAATCAAGAGCACCAGTTACTTGAAGTACAAGCATCTACATCGGCTTCTTCGAGAGCACCTACTCCAGAACCATCTCCCAGCACACAAGAATCAAATAGGCTTGACTTGGAGCCAGTACATCAACCCAGTGAAGCACAGCTTTCAACACTGGTGAGACAATCAGGCCGGAAGGGGCCAAAAATGCAACCTTCCAATCAAGGTGAGGACATTGAACATTATTTAATCACCTTTGAAAGAATTGCTCATGCTTGCCAGTGGCCGCAAGATGAGTGGGCTCTTCACCTAGCACCACTGCTAGCTGGTAAAGCACGTTCCGCCTATGTAGCCATGGATATTGATGACACTATGGACTATGCAAAAGTAAAGTGTGCTGTCTTGCAGAAATATGAAATAAGTGTTGACACCTATCGAATGAGGTTTCGTTCTAGTACCTTTGGAGCAGAGGAAAACCCGAGAGAGCTGTAGGTCCGTCTAAAGGAGTTGTACATCAAGTGGATGAATCCTGAAACAAAGACAAAGGATCAAATCGGAGATGCCATCATCATGGAACAGTTTCTCAAGGTTCTGAATCCTGATCTTCGGACGTGGGTTAAGGAACGTAACCCAAAGACTTCCAAGGAAGCAGCAGAACTGGCTGAAGCTTTCTTAGCACCTCGTCGACCATCAAAAGATTTCACACAAGCTAAGTCAAATTCCAACATGCCATTGAACAAGTTAGGTGGTGGCCCTGACTTGAAAGTTAAGCACACAAGACAGAACTGGTATAACTCAGATCCTGCCAGATCTGAGACAAAAAATAAAACTAATAAAGCATGTCATTTGTGTGGTCAAATAGGTCATCTTAAGGCTCAGTGTACAAAGATGTCTGTCAGTAAAAATTACATGTGTTCTGCTAGACAAACTGAGGTCAGTGAGAATCACAAAAATGAATTTGAATGTCAGCAACATGAGCCATCAATTGGGGTATTTGTTGAAGACAAACCCTGTGTAGCTCTGTTAGATTCAGGAAGCAATCGCTCTCTGGTTAGACAAGACAGTCTTCCTAGGGATGTGATCTTTTCAAGAGCAACAGTGGATGTATGCTGTATTCATGGTGATAAGGTATAGTACCCAGTTGCTGAAGTTGCAATTGAAGTAGAAGGCCAGTGTTACACTCTTTCAGTGGGAGTGCTGCAAACTCTGCCTTATCAAGTGGTGTTGGGCCGTGATCTCCCAATACTCACAGAGCTAATAACCAAGCATTCCTGTCAGGCTGAAGCCGTTGAAAGTTTGTTAGCGGTCACAAGGTCAAAAGCTAAGGAGCAACAGGTTAATGCTTTGGGTTGGGATGAATTGCCTTTTGCAAATGAGGATGCGCCATTGGACGACTGTAGCACTCGTTCTAAACCAAAAAAGAGCAAGAGACAGAGAAGACATGAAAAGGTGAAGGGAACAAGAGTAGCTGAACACATTTTGGATCCTTTAAAGACTGAGTCTCTCCCCACTGCTAGTCAGGTTGCTAGGCTTCAAAAAGAGGATCTAACACTTAAACCATTGTTCTCTAAATGTGTTCCAGAGTCAACTAAAGTTGAGGGAAGGCAGGAAGTGTTTGTGGTTAAGGGAGATTTGTTGTATCGCCGTAGCAAGATTGGTGACCAGTTGGTAATCCCCCAGAGTTTGAGATCTACCATTTTGAAAATGAGTCATTCCATTCCCTGTGCAGGACATTTGGGACAATCTAAAACATTTTCTAGAATGATTCCCAGACTTTACTGGCCCCAACAATTCAGTGATACAGTTCAATACTGTAAAGCTTGCCCACAGTGCCAGTTAACAGCTCCAGGCAGGAAAGCAGATAGACCTCCGCTTATCAGTATGCCCATCATTGATACAACCTTTTCACGCATTGCCATGGACGTTGTTGGCCCATTAGAGCAGAGTAAAGCAGGTCATAAGTACATACTTGTAGTTTGTGACTATGCCACAAAATATCCTGAAGCCTTCCCCCTGAAGAAAATAAAGGCTCGTCAGATTGTTAACTGCCTGATTCAGTTGTTTTCCAGAGTAGGTATCCCAAAAGAAATCATCACAGATCAGGGTACCAATTTCACTTCCAAGATGCTCAAAGAAGTATACAGATTATTAGGGATTCAGGGTGTTAAGACCAGTCCCTATCACCCACAGACCGATGGCCTTGTAGAGCGATTTAACAAGACCTTAAAATCAATGCTCAGGAAGTTTGTGAATGAAACAGGGTCAGATTGGTACCAATGGCTCCCATTTTTGTTATTTGCCTACCTAGAGGTTCCACAAAGTTCTACTGGGTTTTCACCATTCCAGCTACTTTATGGGCATCCTGTCAGAGGTCCAATGGATGTTCTGAAAGAAGCTCGGGAGGGTTCTATGTCAGAGCAGAGGTTTAGTGAACTCTCATATGTCCTCAAAATGAGAGACAAGCTAGAACATTTCCAAGAACTTGCTAATAACAGTCTGGCCCATGCGCAACAGCAGCAGAAACAAAGATATGATAAAGTGTCAAGAAGAAGAGTCTTCCGTGAGGGACAGAAAGTTCTTCTACTGTTGCCAACCTCAGAGAGCAGTCTTCTTGCAAAGTGGCAGGGGCCATATGAAATCACAAAGAAGACAGGCCCTGTCACATATGAGCTTCATCTACCAGACCGTCGAAAGAATCATCAAGTGTTCCACGTCAATCTTTTGAAAGAGTGGACTGCCCAGCCACAGGACTCAACATCCATGTGGGCATGTACAGTTGTGGATGAGGAAGAGCCTCAGGAGCAGTACTTCCCTTCTTCAGCTGTCAAAACTGTGTTTCCAGTCTTAAACCATTTGCCTTTGGAAAGACGTCAGGAGGTGCAATCACTTATGACCAAGGAACTCTTCAGTCTAAAGCCAGGTCATACACACCTCATTGAACACAAAATCACTTTGCATTCTCCAGACCAACAGCCAATTAGAGATACCACTTGCCGTATCCCAGCTAAGCTATTGCCTGAGCTGAAAAGTGAACTGGAGGAGATGCTGGCTGCAGGAATCATTGAGCCTTCGCACAGTGAGTGGTGTAGCCCTGTTGTGCTTGTACCAAAGAAAGATGATCCTAAGCTTAGATTTTGTGTAAACTTTTCTAAATTAAATTCTGTGTCTGCTTTTGATCCTTATCCAATGCCGAGGGTTGATGAACTAATTGATCGTTTGGGAAATGGTAAATTTCTGACTACCCTTGACCTCTGTAAAGGTTATTGGCAGGTTCCCTTGACAGACTCATCTAAGGACTTAACAACATTCAGAGTGCCAAGTGGACTGTTTAGATTCACAGTGATGCCCTTTGGTTTGCATGGAGCGCCAGCTACATTCCAAAGGTTGGTGGATCGAGTGTTGAGGGGTGCAGAACAATATGCAGCTGCATATTGTTCTGCACCCCTCAACGCATACATTGATGACATTGTTGTTTTCAGTGGTACATGGGAAGATCATCTGAAACATCTTGCTGATGTGTTTCAACGTATCACAAATGCTGGACTTGTCATAAACGCCAAGAAATGTCACATTGCTAAGCCCGAGGTGCAGTACCTGGGTTATGTAATAGGGGGTGGAGGCATTCGCCCTCAGGTGGGAAAAGTGGATGCAGTTGCTGCAGCACCCTTGCCAAACACAAAGAAAAGGTTGAGGTGTTGTGTTTAGTATGTTGCTTTGTTTTTTTGTTTTATTTGCTTGTTTTCTCTTCTTTTTCTCTCAACAGGTGATCCAGGAGATTTTTTTTTCCTCTTTGTCTTTGTAAGTGCCCTTTCTCACTGTCACTTTTCCCTTCTGTTTTTCTTTTCCTTCCTCTCTTTCTTTCTCCCTTTCCTATCCCCCAGTCATGTCTGTCCCATCTGTAACAACTGAAAATAAAGTAAATAATAACAACAAAGTTTGATCAAATGGACCAATACGGCAATGCCATGATGATCCATTTGGCAAAATAAATCCATTTGGTATCCTTGTTGGTCTTCAGACAACAATTCTGACGGCTAAAGAACCAAATGGGAGAGGAAAAAAAAGAAAAAAGGTTGAGATCATTTTTGGGATTAGAGGGTTGGTACCGTCGACTAATTCCAAATTTTTCATCAAGAGCAGCTTTATTGACTGACATGACAAGAAAATCTAGTCCTACAAAGATCAGGTGGACGAAAGATGCTGAGAATGCATTTAATGATTTGAAAGACTGTTTGTGTCAGAAACCTGTTTTGCAGTGTCCAGATTTTAACCTTCCCTTTACAGTACAAACGGATGCTTCTGAGGTGGGTCTGGGAGCTGTTTTACTGCAAGGAGAGGAAGGTCAGCAGTTGCCTGTCCAGTACATCAGTCGAAAACTTTTTCCAAGAGAAATGAGGTATTCGACCATTGAAAAGGAGGCATTGGCGATTAAATGGGCTCTAGACACCTTAAGATATTATCTTGTTGGGAAAGAGTTTGTTCTTGAGACTGATCATCGTGCTTTGCAATGGATTCATAATATGAAAGACACTAATGCCAGGATAACAAGATGGTATTTATCTCTCCAGCCTTTTCGTTTCCAGGTCCAGTATAGACCCGGACATAAGAATGTCATTGCTGATTTCCTTTCCCGTGACTCAGAGGAGTAACGGTCTTAAGGGGGGGGGGGGGAGTGTGACAAAGTGGGTGAGAACACCATTTGTTCATATTCTTAGTTAACATTGTTGTTTTGATTTAATCATATTTCACATGTAATCTGCAATAGGCAAACATCTACTATCCTGGGTTTGTTTATGTTTTGCACTTTTAGGGTGTGTTCACACCGAACGCGATAGACGCGAGCGAAAACGCCCCAAACGCCCCTAATTTGACGCGTGCACATTCGCACTTCAACGCGTGTCCAAGAAAAATCCAACCGGAAATGTGGGAGGAATGTGGGAGGAAGTTTTAATATGCTGTGCTTTTTCTCCGTCTGCGCGCCACTTCCGTGCGCCTTTTTCCCTCGCGGTGCAGGTGTGTATCTCCGAATGAGGGTCATAGTTATGAGTGTTTTTGTGCTGTTTTTTCTATTGGACGTGATGGTTATCAAAACCAAACATGATAAGTTTGGCAAGCGCAGGAGACACGACACGGAGGAGATTTGTCAATCAGGCTGCAGAATGCAATGCGCATTGTTGAAAGCTGTACGGTGCAATAACAAAAATCAGCGAAATGTGACGGGTGAACAGCGGGACCACTGTATACTGTTTTATTAATAAACAAAATATATTCCTATATGACAACACGCATAAATTAACTGCCTACATTAATTCACTGTAAACCTTGTCCTTCTGACTGACACTCCCCTGCTGCCTCTCCGGGCTGTCCCTGGTCCTCGGGGGGGGGGGAGTTCTCCACGGTCCGCACCATATTGCCGCTAGTCTCCCGCGGGTGAGGAAGGGGTCCAGAAACCCCATGACCGCGAAGAACTTCCATCTCTTCCCCGATCCTGCTGCAGACCCACTCCTCTTCTCCTTCTCTGTCCTCTTCTCCTTATTATATGTGTCCCTGAGGCTCTTCCACTTTCTCCTGCAGATGTCCTCTGAATAAACACATTATCTTGTTAGCGGAAAGGTATTTGTACATCAGTGGGAAAATAGCGGGACAGTACGCGTCAGTACCAAGGTCAGAGCCACGTCACCAGCCTCCTGATTGGTTGTCGCGGCGCGAATTGACGTCGGAGTTCAGATTTTCCAACTCGAGCGGTAGAGGCGAAACACGCGTATGCACAAAATGCAACACAAAAACTCACGCGCGTGGTTTTTCTCGCGAGTCAAACGCGCCAGATGCGGTACACTGACGCGCGTTTCACAGGTTTTGGCGTTTTCGCGACGCAAATCTGCTTCCGAATTTTCGCCGGACGCGCAATCGCGTGTCATCGCGCTCTTTCCATTGACTTTACATGTAAACCTGACGCTCTGGCCGCCTCTATCGCGTTCGGTGTGAACGCACCGTTACAGATTATATAATATAACATCTTGGTTTAAATCAATTCCTACAAGTTTTGTTAAGTTAACATGTTATTTATTAACATGTATTGTTTAGAACTTACCATACCTACCTGTCTTCCAGAAACAAAAGGAGGAAATGTAGTTTTACTTCCTGCTTTATAGCTTCTGGGTTCATCTGAGGTCACAGGAAGAGACCAAGTGCAGGAGGGGAAGAACGCTTGTAATTTAATAAACTTGATTTTAGAGGGTTTAGGAAGAAATAGATTTATTGTTGTAATATGTATTGATTACACCATAGAGTTTATGTTGCCAGCAAAGAGTAGTAGAGATTTGAATATAATCATGTTTATCTTACCTACCTACTGAATGGAATAGTCCAGAGGAGAAATCGTTTGGTTAAGTGGACTATTTAAGCAGAAGAACTCAGGTGTTTGAGAAGAAAGGTTCAGGTCAGTGTAGCTGTGTGCAGTTTGACCTTAAGTTCAGTTATGTTTATTTGAACTGAGTTATTTATAGAGTTGAGTTTCTTATTTATTTTTTGTAAATATTGTTTGGGGCACCAAATGGTGAATAAATCACTTGCTACACTGGACAGCATCAGTCTCCTGCACTTCTTTGACCGCTTAAGTCAAGTCCTACCACAGGGGCAAAAAGGGCTTTGAGTGAGGCAAAGGATCAGAGCAAGAGCCCATTATGAAATCACACCAAAGCTCTGTTTGCTTGGATTACAGATACCAGAACCAGTACGGATGCTTTGGTTTCTTCTCCCAACAAACTTATTTTAGCAGTAAAGCCAAATTTTGCCAGTCATTTAGCAAAACTGTCAATAATATATTCCACTCCCATCTTCAAACTGACATTGCCTCTATCAGAGAGAATGATGATGATGCTTGGCAACAAAAACGCCTTTACAAAGAAGCACGATACAAGGCAAAACATTGGACAAAAGAGTCAGAGCGTCAAATTCCAAATTTCAAGACTGAGCTTATTTTTACAATTGACTGTTTTGATCCTTTAAGGGAAAACACACCAGAAAACAGAATTCCATCCCCTTTATCTCAGACTGCTCAGTCATGATGAGACACAAACATCTGCCCTTGAGCTGCAGACCACACAACCAAATCACAAATTTGTCACATGCTCGAAAGGTGATTCCTTTGCAGTGACTGCATGCTGTGTTTTTGCAAATCCAGTTTTATTTTGATGTGGATGTTCACTGTAACAGACTGCTTTGAAGTTAGGGTTGGCTGGCAAAAACAGCCAAACTGGCACCCTCTACTCTTCTTTTGCCATGCCAAACTCTCCAGTGTCTTTCATTGCGACTAAGAGACTGACACCGTGATGTGTGTGTCTTTCATGGGAAAGAGAGAGCAAAAAAATATGCTTATTTAGCTTAATTTGTTTGCTAATTAAATTTGCAATTTCAGCTATGCCCGACAAAAAGCATCAGAAAGGGTTTTATTGCCAAATGTTGAGCAGGTTTACAAAATTAGGAAATTGCTGCGGTACTTAGTGCAAAACATACTGTCAGACAACACTTAAATAAACATATAAATAAAAATTAAAAGTGCTAAGTAGATAGATATATACATGAATGCAGGTGGTGATCAGTGCAAAAATGGAATGATGCAGTGAACACAGTGTAGGGTCATGTGTTTGTGGTGCAAACAGTCAAGCTAGTTCATTTTTGGTATGCTGCAGCCACATTCTGCCACATAGTTCTGTTAGTCCACTAGAGTTGTCACTAGTGATACAAACTGATAAGAATTTATCGATTCCATTATTGATATAACGCATTGATTTGATTCATTATCAATTCTCTTATTGATTCTCATTGGCTCCACTTTGAAGACACCACTGTTGCTAAGTAGCATATCAAAGATATTACATTCATGCTAATTATTTGCATGCTGTGGTCAAATGTTTGTGCATGTCAGGGGTATTTCCTCTCTTTGTAGTGATCAGTGTTGGGGTCGTTACTCAAAACAAATAGTGATTACACATATTATACGGAACACTTTTCTTAAAAGTAGTACAGCAACGGAAGTGCAACTGGAACTGATAAGCGGGATCGATAGGCAAGCAAACTTTGCTGGAATTTAAAACTCAATACCAATACCCAGGGAAATACTCAATACTGAATCGAATACCACATGGAAAATTTTGACCCTATCCTGCAAAAGAAGTAATGGTGAAGAAGTCATATCTCAAAAGAATTAACTGTTTACTTGTTAATTTTACTTGTTTTCAACTAATTTTCCCCAAATTTGACTTAGCTTTAAAAAACAAAACAAAACAAAAAACCCTTCAAACTTGACATTAATTTGTTTTACAAATTATTTAGATATTTTAATTACAGATTGTGCAGGGTACAATAGATTTCAGAACCTAACAATAAACAAAAGGGTACAACAAACAACACAATACCTCACACAACTAAATGATTTATGGAAAAATAAAGAATAAACTTTAACTTCTACCAACTTAACCCATAGTAAAATAAAGAAGCTCTAAAAGAACACTGTAAAATTGAAACAGTTACTGCCTGCATTTTAAAACTGACCTTGTTGATGGCTACCACAAAATAAGAACCACATTTTATTAAATACAGGGAATGCAGAATTATTAGGCAAGTTGTATTTTTGAGGAATAATTTTATTATTGAACAACAACCATGTTCTCAATGAACCCAAAAAACTCATTAATATCAAAGCTGAATGTTTTTGGAAGTAGTTTTTAGTTTGTTTTTAGTTTTAGCTATTTTAGGGGGATATCTGTGTGTGCAGGTGACTATTACTGTGCATAATTATTAGGCAACTTAACAAAAAACAAATATATACCCATTTCAATTATTTATTTTTACCAGTGAAACCAATATAACATCTCCACATTCACAAATATACATTTCTGACATTCAAAAACAAAACAAAAACTAATCAGCGACCAATATAGCCACCTTTCTTTGCAAGGACACTCAAAAGCCTGCCATCCATGGATTCTGTCAGTGTTTTGATCTGTTCACCATCAACATTGCGTGCAGCAGCAACCACAGCCTCCCAGACACTGTTCAAAGAGGTGTACCGTTTTCCCTCCTTGTAAATCTCACATTTGATGATGGACCACAGGTTCTCAATGGGGTTCAGATCAGGTGAACAAGGAGGCCATGTCATTACTTTTTCTTCTTTTATACCCTTTCTTGCCAGCCACGCTGTGGAGTACTTGGACGCGTGTGATGGAGCATTGTCCTGCATGAAAATCATGTTTTTCTTGAAGGATGCAGACTTCTTCCTGTACCACTGCTTGAAGAAGGTGTCTTCCAGAAACTGGCAGTAGGACTGGGAGTTGAGCTTGACTCCATCCTCAACCCGAAAAGGCCCCACAAGCTCATCTTTGATGATACCAGCCCAAACCAGTACTCCACCTCCACCTTGCTGGCGTCTGAGTCGGACTGGAGCTCTCTGCCCTTTACCAATCCAGCCACGGGCCCATCCATCTGGCCCATCAAGACTCACTGTCATTTCATCAGTCCATAAAACCTTAGAAAAATCAGTCTTGAGATATTTCTTGGCCCAGTCTTGATGTTTCAGCTTGTGTGTCTTGTTCAGTGGTGGTCGTCTTTCAGCCTTTCTTACCTTGGCCATGTCTCTGAGTATTGCACACCTTGTGCTTTTGGGCACACCAGTGATGTTGCAGCTCTGAAATATGGCCAAACTGGTGGCAAGTGGCATCTTGGCAGCTGCACGCTTGACTTTTCTCAGTTCATGGGCAGTTATTTTGCGCCTTGGTTTTTCCACATGCTTCTTGCGACCCTGTTGACTATTCTGAATGAAACGCTTGATTGTTCGATGATCACGCTTCAGAAGCTTTGCAATTTTAAGACTGCTGCATCCCTCTGCAAGATATCTCACTATTTTTGACTTTTCTGAGCCTGTCAAGTCCTTCTTTTGACCCATTTTGCCAAAGGAAAGGAAGTTGCCTAATAATTATGCACACCTGATATAGGGTGTTGATGTCATTAGACCACACCCCTTCTCATTACAGAGATGCACATCACCTAATATGCTTAATTGGTAGTAGGCTTTCGAGCCTATACAGCTTGGAGTAAGACAACATGCATGAAGAGGATGATGTGGACAAAATACTCATTTGCCTAATAATTCTGCACTCCCTGTAGTTGTACAAAGACGCTCTGCCACGGCTCAATATTCCATCCACAACTCGTTCAGCTCTGCAATAATTATTCACAGTTTACCCACCTACACTTTTCATCTCCTAGCTGCTAAGTTATTGATACCAGATGGCTAATATGGCTTTCAGGTAATTGCTTGTAGTGTGTGCTGGATAGGTTAACCTCCAAAAGTTGACGCATCTGGACGTAGCGTTTGGAGGGAGAAACGTTTCGTCACTCATCCAAGTGACTTCTTCAGTCTCAGCTGACTGCAGGTTTCCCCAAAACTTATAAACAGTACATTTGCATAATGACTGAAACCAGCCCACTGAAGGAACAATGGGCTGTGAGGTCAGTTCCTTAATCATAATTATGCAAATTCCCATGACCATTGATCAACAATCACTGACCAAAACCCACTGATCAAAGAACACTGATCAATGGCCATGAGTACCATTCACAGAGTGTTGGGGAATGGCTGCAATCACAGCATTGTAAGATGGCGAAAGATGTACCCTTAGGCCCCCTCCTCGATTCAGAGATGGTCTTTCCCTTTTCACGTAAATGGCCTCCTTGACTCCGCGCTCAAACCAGCGTTCTTCCCTGTCCAGGATGTGTACATCCTCATCATTGAAAGAGTGTCCACTGGCCTGTAGGTGTAAATAGACTGTCCTGGCCTGACGAGGTAGCTCTTCTGTGTTGTGCCATCCGCTTCGCTAGAGGTTGTTTGGTTTCCCCGATGTATAAATCCTGGCAATCCTCCTCGCACTTAACAGCGTACACTATGTTACTCTGTTTATGTCGGGGGACCCGATCCTTGGGGTGGACCAGGATAGGTTAACATTTATGATAACTGTTTCGGTAGCTTTACTGACCTCTGAAATTCCTCCTAAACTGTTATGAATGCTAAGTACTTTAGCTGTTAGAGAGGGGAAGATCAGTGGGCCTTGCTTTTTTCATTGCCTTGCTGTCTAAAGTTATCAGCAAGAGGAGGCAAACAGGGCACTGTTGCTATCAATACCATAGCAAATGATTATCTTAATTTAGTATTGTTGATTTTTACTATTAATTAATATCTGAGTATGAATTTTGCTGACAACCCTTATAGTGCACATCCTTTTTTTTCCTTCTTGTCACTGCTGAACATTGAATAAAGTTATCATGCATCCAAAGTGCAGTCATGCAATACTTTTATGTCCAGTTAACAACTGTTATGAAAGTTTAGTTTAGTAACTGTCCAAAAAAAAGTTACCAGAAGGATATCAATATAGCTGCTAACTAACAGGACGTGCTTCTAGAAAGACTTTGGTAGGAGCCATCACTTTGAATTTAAAGTTATGATGTACTTTAATAGCAGTAGCAGTAGTTTAGTAGCAGGCTTGCTATATCATGTAACATCTGCAAAGAGAAATAAACCTCAGAACCAGCACAGGTCAGGTGACCACACCTTGTCCACAGAGAAAATAAATTCAAAATGTCTTAACAGAACCTATTAAGTGACTTATTCCTAAGTGAGTCGTGCGACTGCCCTGCTGCACCAAAACATAGGGCTTTCCCCACCTGCAGAATACCACTTTAGGTACTTTGAACTCTCAATGTGTTACACTTTCTACCACTCGAGCCAGTGAGCCGGTATCTGAACTGAACACCTTGGCATGGCGAGACAGCTGGAAAAGTTAGTTTTGTTGTTCCCCTGTGGCCTCACATTTGCACTCGACCACATCTTACTTTGAAGAGTTTAAATGAAATTGAGTTTTTCCTTTTTAAAAATTTCTACCTCACCATTATTTATACACAGTTCACTTGTCAGGACTTTCTACAAGGTGCCAAAAGCAAATGAACAGCACATGTGATAGTTATGAAACACATATTGCATCCATTTCTTTACATTAAACCACCTGTGTGGCCACACTATTTGAATGGTCCAAGGAATCTGACGTAATTGCAGGCTCATTGAAATTGTAATAATAATAATAATAATAATAATAATAATAATAATAATAATAATAATATCTTTTTGCCACTGGCAGGGTTCATATTACCATGGCAACACTGATTCCAGCAACACCTGCTTTTTTGGCCTTACAGGCTGTTATTGAGCCACTACTGCAAATGTTTGTTATTGTTTCACACCTATAAACCAGAGGCCACCAAAGAAGCATATACCTGAGAGGCAGGTTTATTAATCAAATCATACCATGCCATTCAATACAGGGCTGCAAATCCTTTCGAAAATTACATGTCAGTACACAACATTAAAAAGCTTTAGGGTTACAAAAGTCACAGTGATAAGGTTTAGGTTGCACATTGGCCAACAACACCTTAGTACCTCAATTTCCTTTTCTGTGCTCCATGAAACAAGAAAACTTCTGAGTGTGAGGCCAGCACACTCACGCTAGCACAATTTATTTGTTGTTTTCCTCAAAATCAATGCTGCTACTACCATAATACTATAAAGACTAAAAAACTACTAAAACCTAAAACAAAAAAACAAAACAGAAGCAAAAAACTCTTTATCAATGCAACTAATGTTTGTAGGCTACGCACATCATGCCACCACTTCAGACTTTCCAAACTGAAGTCCAAACTTCACTCCTTTCGCCCTTTTATGCTCATATTATATATGAGCTAAGTCCATGTTTATGCAAGCAATCCCTGTGAGATGACTTTCAGGCTTTTCCATTTTATTTTTTTTTAATATGATTTTACTATCCCTCATACACACATGGGCAAAATTGTTGGTTAAATCCCTTTCTATGAGCTCTGATCTAAATCTGACTATAACATGAAACATGAAGTCTGGAAAAAGCACCTTTTAAACCTGAAACAGCTAGAGCAGTTTGCTCACGAGGAGTGGGCCAGAAAATCTGATAACATGTGCACAAGTCACACTGACAGACAGCAAAAAAAAATATTAAGTTAAGGGTAGTATCATTTTAATTCTATTGAACTACAATTCAAAAGCAATGTCTGATTTTCATTAGCTAACTTTTAGCAGTTTTTTTCAAGTTATTTCAGTGACCATCGTGGATTTTTCTTTCTCTAACGTAAGAGTACCAATACAGGTATTAGGTAAGCACAGCAGTATGGGTAGTAGGGGTGCAACGATACACAAAATTCACGGTTTGGTTCGGTTCGATACTTTGGTGTCACGGTTCGATATTTTTTCGATACAAAAAAAATGTTCATGCCTTTTTAATTTGTCATTTATTAAAATTATAAATATATATTTTAACTCAAAAGTACAGTTTTTAAATTTAATGTTGCTGAAACAACAAAATAATAAAAAAATTAATAAATCTATCAGATCGAGAAATCACTTATCTTTGGAAAAGAGTTTATTACAGAGAAAGGGCTCTTTCCAAAATAAAAGCTATACTATACGCTTCTTCTGGGCTGTATTCTCAGCAGCATATTAAACATATCAGGTCCCCATAAGGAGAATCATGTGCTAACGGCTGTCTAAATGACTCGTGTAAAGTTTGTAGCATGCGTGCTTGTTGTTTTTGTCTGCTTCCACTTGTCTTTGCACTAGGATGATGTCGGCATAAATGTGCAGTCATAATCGTTGTGTTCCCACTAGTGCTGTCAGCGTTAATCTCGTTAAAATGACACTAACGCCATAACGCGGCAAATCTCTGTTAACGAGTTACAGCAGATCGCCTCGTGCGTGGGGCTGGACAGCGTCAACACGTTAACGAGCTAACTGCGCTAATGCACTAGTTCCCACCAATGTAATTAAGCATTGCGTGGCACATCCGACATACTGTTTTACTTTTGCCCATGACGCGCTTACCATCAGGGTCATGCTTCACATGAAAACCAAAATAGTTCCAAACGCGGATCTGAATGAGGGTGAGGGAGGTTCAATTTCGGGTAGCGTTGAGGCAGTTGCCATGTTGCAACGAGCTTAGCTTCTGTCTTGCTAGCTTGCGCTGCGCTCAGTGGATCTGCACTCGACAGTGCAGCCTAGGCGGAGTAGTCGAACGCAGATCCACTGGGCGCTCAACACAGACAGCATCGTCAGAAGAAAAGTTGATAAAATAAAATACAAATTTTATATTGTTCGATACATATGCGTACCGAACCAAAAGCACTGTATCGAACGGTTCAATATCGATATGAGTATTGTTGCACCCCTAATGGGTAGTGTTGGCCTCAGCTGTCCAATATGTACCTGTTAATTTTTTTTTAATTCAGTGGAAATGTAACATGAAAATTATGAGTACCAGTTACAACTTGTCAGCAGTTAGGCTCCATTTGGAAGTCCCCCCCCCAAAAAACATACTTGGTGTGCAACCCTGTGATCTGAAGAATAAGTGAGCTGAGTTTTAAAAATAAACCCATAAAGAAATTTAAAATACCTGTTACACACTACAGTATACACAAAGCAGCAGTGATTTTTTTCCTTTTTCATGAAAGACAAATCAGTACAAGTCAACAAGCCCTCAGAGACTTTACCTTGTCAACTGTGATCACTTTGCCCAAAGAAATATTCACAAACTAAACATACCCACAAAGAGATGATGATTCCTTTGATGTTTAAAGCATTCTGTCCAGAGGATCTTTTAAGGAAACAGTCAAAAAACTGTGGAAACCTGATCATCTCTAATCAAAACTACATATAAGTCATTCATAATGTCATGGGACGTGTACTGTGGGTTGTGTGAAATTGCCACCAGGCTCCTGTAACATCATAACTGACACAGCAAATGAGTAACAAAGAAAAAAAATGAAAAGAAAGGCTACTGTTAAAATTGCACACTTTCAAAACCTCACACTACCGACTACCTAAAATGTTTTAAACAGAGAAGTGCCAATAAAACCAAAAAGAAAGGACCTGAAATGAAAAAGGAGGCAGGGCGAGGATCACCCCTGAAATCCTCCAAAGCAGGCACTGTGTAGTGGAACAACAGACACAGTGGAGTCAGGATGATGGATGAGAAGCCAGCAGGGGTTAATGAACAGACAGATCGATTCTGAGCAACCCAGCTATATACTATATATTGCAAAGCTGAAACTTAAAGGAATTGACGGAAGGGCACCACCAGGAGTGGAGCCTGCGGCTTAATTTGACCCAACACGGAAAACCTCACCCGGCCTGGACACGGAAAGGATTGACAGATTGATAGCTCAGCTATATACTGAACACAACCTCTATTAGCCTTAGGTTCCTGATGCCTGAAAACTATGCTGACTTTTTGCTTCATTAAGATTACAATCAATGGTATCATCCTATGCAGTTTTTCAGTGTGATGTTGTGCTAAGGCACCTTAAACATGAAAAAAAATCCTAATTTTTCCAATTTACTGGAGCCTGTGCTACAGTGAAATGTACACAACCTGTAATCATTTGGATGATGAGCTCAGCAGTTGATAAAGGTCATAGTGAATGCCAATAGCTTCCAAATCGAGGCAAATTTTAAGATGTTTTCATGATGTGCAAAATCTAATTTGTAATAAAACGGTAACCTATAATACAATCTGCATCTAAATCAGTTCATAAAAAGACCATGAACATTTTGAAGGGGGGTTGTAGCGTAAGAGAGCAGGGCACCGCCTAATCGGAAGGTTGGTGGTGCAATCCTCGTCTGCTCCAGTCTGCATGCCAAATATCCTTGGGCAAGATTCTAACCCCATGTTGCTCCCTGATACATCCACTGGAGTGTGAATGTTAAATAGAAAACACTTACATTGGAAAAGGATAGAAAAAAAAAAAGTGCTTGTATGAAAGGGCGTGTGTTAAGTCAAATTGTTGAATGTTGTCATTGTGTTTCTTAAATTTGTGAAGCCTTAGTTCAAGCAGTAGGATCAAAGACATTCCTTTGTCTCTGACCATCTCTCCAGCCAATTTGGTGCTGGGGGAGGTTTTATTGTAGATACATTCTATCTGAAAGATCTGTTTTTTGTGTTGTAAGCTTCCTGCTTTTATGATCCTTTTGGTGAGCAGGAGGTCACACAAACGCACCCCCATGACAGACACACACACACACACACACACACACACACACACACAGCCTTGTCTTTTGTAACCAAGGGGGTTCTACGGTGGGAGGTGCTTGTGTTGTGTTGTGTAAACTGTAACTGTCATGGGAATAAATAGCTGCGAGGAGAGCTGCTCTTTGAAGGATTTTGGCTAGAGACAGGTGAGGAGCATTTAGCTCCACAGCCTGGTTCTGACCAAGCTTCCCTCATTAGCAAATAAAATACCGGTTGAAGATGTTCTGTCTTGTTTTCGTTCTTCATGAGGAATAAGTCTCTAAACTAGCGGGGCCTGTGGAAACACAGACTCAACAGCGTGCATGGGTGGAATGAGGCAAGTTGTATAAAGCGCTCAGAGTAGAAAAGTGCTAATTCAAGAACCAGTCTGTTTACCTTATATTTATGCAAGCTCTATAAGTCAAAATTATGGGTTATAGTAACTTTATTGTTGCGTTTCAGGTTCTCTGTAATGTAATTTGTATTAATAATGTCCACTGTGGTAAGCTATCGCCAGCTTTTAGGATTATCGTGAATTACTGTTGACTATTTTGTCAGGTTTGGCACTGCAGTCACAGCTTTAAGCCATCCATCTATGCAAAACTCGTTCTGCTAACATTTCCTCCACTCATTCCAATTGAATGCAATGCAATACAATCATATTAGGTGCAAAATAAGACATGCCATTTTTTTGACTAATTGTAGGGCGATTTGTAGTCAAACAAATGCCTGAAATCCCATTTGTGACTCATTTAAATATTCTCTTCCCAAACTTTTGTGCACAATAAAATGCACATTTTGTAGTCCATCTTTTAGAAGATGGAAGTACCTATTACTACAAGCTACTAGATACTAGTAGCCATAGCTGGACTGGCCATCGGGCATTTGCCCGGTGGGCCGATGGTGATTTTTCGTTTTCATGGGCCGATGGGGGGGTTTTTTCTTCGTTTTTTTCCCGTAACGGTATAAACACTGGAAGGTGGTGGATTGGCCAGATGAAGGGAGATGTGTAAAAATAACTCAATTGTTTGGTGTTGGCTATTGCGGAGCTTCTACAGATTCAGTAACATTAGCTAGTGGTGGAGGCCAGCAGATGCAACACGCTGGCAGGTGGATGACGGAAAGGCAGGAGGAGCAGAGACCCGAGGCGGTGAACTGAACTTCAGGTAAGAAGTTATGACCTGCAGTCTATCTGGGTCAGATATAAACCAAGTTTAGGTGGAGTTTATTTTCGTTATGCTGACTTTTTACAGTCATTTACAATAACTCGTTTCTATACTGCTGGGCGGGTGCTATGATATTATTGATGTTGAACTTGTTTTGTCTTATTTATAAGGTTAGTTATTAGAGTTTCCAACCGTCCCCTAAAAAACGGAATCGTCTCGTATTCAGAGAAAATATTGCGCGTTTGGTATTGAGGTGAAAAGGAACACAGTTTGTCCCGTATTTCAGCTACAATGAAAAAGACACAAAGCTGGAGTTATTCTGTGTCTTTGCTGCACAGCTGCCTCTTCTCCTCGCATTCTCTCCCCCTCCCTCTCCTGTTTCTACTTCAATCATGAAACTGATCAGTGATCAGCTGATCGGCTTTTCTCTCTTGTTTGTTTATCGCTCTGAATTTTACAAACGTTTTCATCTGATGTAAAATGTATAGAAATCCATTATTGTACATAGTATTTTTTTAGGGTCCCATCATAATTTCTTCAGAAGTAGCTAAGTACTGTTTATGATGCCAGCATTTCCCACATTTTCTAGATACTGTACCAGTACTGTGTGTAAAATGCCATCAAAAAGTCAATTAAGTTTTTCTATCTCCTTTCACTTATTAAAGGTTGCCATGTTAGAAAAAATATTTTGCCCTGCCATGCTGTTTATTGATGTGGCAAATGAATGGTTTATGAAAATATGTCTAAATCTGTCATCAGTAATCAGTAATGATCATGTCTCACCTCTAGTCTTCTCTGTCTTAATTTCAGGTTTTCACCATGTGTTGTAGATAGTTCAGGAGGTTAACTCGACCAAGCAGTCTACTTTCGGGTACTGTTTAGAATACCAGAATAGGGAGGATGGTGAAGGTTTAAGTTTATTAGACTGATACATATATACCAACAAGAAAGTGTACATCACTGTGACAACAGCGTTTGAATGAAAACAAAGGCTTTATGGTTTTTCCTATAATACCTTGTGGGCCGGTCTCTAGTCAAAATGCCCGGGCCGATTTTTTGTCCAGTCCAGCCCTGCTAGTAGCTAGTAGTAATACTTGTAGTGGCCTCTGCCATGACATTGTTAAGGAGTAAATGTTAAGGAGTAAATGTGGCTGGATTCTCTGCCCTTCTCTTTTGCTAAATCTTCCTTCATAACTAGTTGGAAAAATGTAAATGTTATAAATTCAGGTAGAAGAAGGTAGGGCATACTTCTTTTTGGACTATTTAGCCATACCCTCAGTCTACTTCACTCTCTGGTATGGAGCCTTTCTGTTTCCCCAGTGTTAAAATTAATTATTGGCATCCCAAGCAAGCAAGCAAGCAAGCAAGCAATTTCTTTATATAGCACTTTCAGATCAGCCCCCAGCCGGACACAAAGTGCTGTACACTTGACATGCCAAAGTGATACATTGAACATGTTAAAAAATAAGAAAAATAATAATATAAAATAAATAAAATTATATATATATATATATATATATATATATATATATATATATATATATATACACATACATACATAAATGATTATTAAAATGACATTAAAATAAATAAAATTAGCATAAATAGCAAAGACAATAATAAAATAGTATAAAAATGATGATGAGAATTACATTTAAAACAATAAAATCAGCACATTAGATCAAAACAATAAAATCAATAAAATCGGGTCAGACTGTGTCATATGCCAAGGAGTAAAAATGGGTTTTAAGATGTGTTTTAAAAGTGGACAGTGAAGGGGCCTCTCTAATGTGCTGGGGCAGATTGTTCCACAGATTAGGAGCAGCAATAGAGAAGGCCCTGTCCCCTCTGAGCTTCCTCTTGGACCTGGGTACCTCCAGGAGCAGCTTGTCAGCTGACCTGAGAGACCTGGGGGGTGAGTAAGGATGCAGAAGCTCAGAGAGGTAAGTTGGGGCAAGACCGTTTAAACATTTAAAAACAAACATGAGGATTTTAAAATGAACTCTATGATATACAGGCAGCCAATGGAGTGAAGCCAGGATGGGAGTTATGTGCTCTCTTTTACGAGTTTTGGTTAAAAGTCGTGCAGCAGAATTCTGGACCAGCTGCAGACGAGAGAGAAGATGCTGACTAACTCCACAATACAGAGCATTACAGTAATCTAGACGACATGAAATAAAAGCATGGATTACCGTTTCAAGATGCGGCCTGGATAAAATAGGTCTTATCTTTGCCAAGCGCCTTAAATGGTAAAAACTGGACTTGACAGTAGCCCTAATTTGACTGTCTAATTTAAAATCACTGTCCATCTTAAAACCCAGGTTTGTAACAACAGATTTAAAATACTCTGCCAGGGGTCCCAAATCAATAGCAGAGGGTTCACAAGGTCCACTAGGACCAAACAGAATCACCTCGGTTTTGCTTGAATTACACCTTAGAAAGTTTAGGGACATCCAAGATTTAATGGCTTCTAGACATGCTAGAAGTGGCTTAATAGAGAAGGCCTCTTTCTGCTTCAGAGGCAGATAAATCTGACAGTCGTCAGCATAGCAGTGGAAGGATATTCCATGCCTTCTGAGGATGGTTCCCAGGGGCTGTAAATATAATGAAAAAAGCAGAGGCCCTAAAATTGAGCCCTGCGGGACCCCAGACTGAAAAGTGGCAGAGGAAGACTCATACCCTAAAAAGTTAACACTAAAAGTTCTGTCACAAAGATAAGACCTAAACCATTTCAAAGCAGTACCACGAATGCCTGCAAGATGGTGCAAGCGAGACAGTAAAATGTTGTGGTCTACAGTGTCAAAGGCAGCTGTTAGGTCAAGGAGGACAAAACAACATGATTACCAGAGTCACAGGTAAGGAGGATATCATTAAAAACCTTTAAGAGTGCTGACTCCGTGCTATGAAAGTTTTTAAAACCTGATTGAAAGACCTCCAGGATACCATTCTCATGTAAAAAAATCCATCAATTGGCAATGTACAATTTTCTCTAAGACAGCTCTGCTGTCCACAGAGCTGTCCATTCAAAAATCCATTGTGGAACTACTGTTTAAATCGTGAGTACTTTATGAACATTTGCTGGTTCAACAATTCAAGCTTGCCAGGCTCTTCAGTGCTCAATGACGCCAAAAAAAAAAAAAAAAAATCACTCTAATTAACAATTTGTTCAAGATATTTTTCCTCAAAGTTGGAAGCCTTCCAAGTCATAAAAATGTTTTAAAGAAACACCATGTCTATACTGCATTCCTAATCACACAGCTTTTTCATTCAGCTTCCTCTATGTTATTTGAGTACCTAACATGCACAGATTACTACCCTATAACAGGTAAGTCAAATTTGCATGATCTAATGCAAATGTGACAAATTGTTCATTGTTCAGAGTTTGCAAGTTTACGTCTTTGTTAATCATAAACTATACCATTTCACACCTTCGTAAGACTTACAGCCATTACACAGAGTCAACTATGATCACAAACAAAAAAACTATCCAAGTATTTGCTGTGGGAACCCCTTGTCAAGAACGGAACAGCCAAAAGAACGTGCTTCTTATTAAGACAAGTTATCCATTGTAAGTTAGTGTGAATGTCAAGTGTCGTCCGTATAACAAAACGCTTTTCTTACTGTGGCTGAATTTGTCTCAAGTTAAGGAGATTAAGAGGGAAGTAATGATCTATTTCTGCATTTTGTCTCCAGTGCTGTTGCACTTGTCTCCTAGAAAAGCTTGATGTATCTTAGCCCTCTCCCTCACCCCCTTATTTAGGGAAACTCAACCTTTTAAACAAAGAACTTTCATTTTATTAACCTTGTTTCCTTTTGATCTGCATCGCTGCCTGCTCACCGCTTTGCATCTGCCATTTTCCTTTCTTTTCATGTCTTATATTAATTTTGCCCCAGTCACCTGTCCAGCAGCTGAATTGGGCTTTTGTCTTTGACTGGCCTCATCTTCTTTGTCAATCCTTCATCATATTATATATCATTATATATCCCTATATCCTTCATTAGACTTTGCCTCATCCCCCTTCCATTCATCTTCCTGTGGTTTTATATGGCTCTTTCCGCAAAGGTTTTTACCAATGCATCCTCCAGCACACGTGTGACGTACATGTCAGGGGTATTACAGATCTGTGGAACAAGCTTGGGCTTCATGGAGAACCAAATTTGGACAGATATCACTTCCACTTTTTTCCCTCTACATTATAACATCTGTGTCTACAGATAAACCTTCCTTCTGTCACTTGAAAATCTAATTTCCCACAATTTCATCAAGAGAAAGTAAAACAAACCCTTTTTTTCCCTCTTCTCAGTACATTTCATTTCTACTCTGTCCAACACCATTAGCTACTCTCTCCTTCCTGCAGCTTCCCCAAAAAGCCAATTGTTTTGCTCCATCAGCTGAACACCATAGAGACAGTCGCAGATGAGGGTGTATTGTGGCTCTTCAGCGTGAACGATTATTCACGCGACACCTCTGTTCAACCTGTGAATGCCCTGTACTTGTCAAAATCTCAGTGTGATCCAGTGCAGTGGTAAAAGTGCACTGTTAGCTGATCTGCTCCCCTCCAAATCCATCCTGAAGTGTGCATGAAACTCTGATGTGCAGTGTCACCTCGGTTTTTCTTCAACAAGTATTCTCTTTGTGTGAGGCAGTTTTTAAAAAAAATGGATAGCTATCAGAAGGTAAAGTGTAAGAAGTATAATGGGTTATAGAAATAAACACATTCCTCCATCACTGCCAGGGGTGCGTTGACCTACAAGAGGACACCCTTAAATATTGAACTGTGCAGCCTTAAATCTATGACAGTCAGCTTCATCATGGTTTGGTTTGGAATCACCCAGTGGGGCAAAAAAGTATTTGGCAGCCACTGATTGTGCAAGTTGTCCCACTGAAAAAGATGAGGTCTGTAATTTTTTGTATAGGTTCACTTCAACTGTGAGAGACAGAATATAAAAAAGAAATCCAAGATTTTAAAGAATTTATTTGTATAATGGTGCAGAAAATAAGTATTTAGCGCCTACAAACAAGCAATTCTGGCCCTCACAGAACTGTTACTTCTTCTTTAAGAAGCTCTTCTATCCTCCACTCGTTACCTGTATTGATGACATCTGTATGAACTCGTCATCTGTATAAAAGACACCTGTCCACACCTTCAGACAGTCAGACTCCAACCCCCACCATGGCCAAGACCAGAGAGCAGTTTAAGGACACCATGGGCAAGATTGTACACAAGACTGAGACGATCCAATCTACAATAGGCAAGCTGCTTGGTGAGAAGAGATCGACTGTTGGAGCAATTATGAGAAAAGTGAATAAATACAAAACCACAGAAAATCTCCCTTGACCTGGGGCTCCATGCAAGATGTCACCTTGTGGGGTACAAATGATCTTGAGAACGGTGAGGAAACAGCCCAGAACTACACAGGGGGAACTGGCCAGTGACCTAAAGAGAGCTGGGACCACAGTAACAATTTTACTAGTAACACACTACATCGTCATGGATTTAAATCCTGCAGTGCTCGAAACGTCCCCCTGCTTAAGCCAGCACATGTCCAGGCCCATCTAAAGTTTGCCAGAGACCAATTGGATGATCCAGAGGAGGATTGGAAGACTGTCATGTGGTCAGATGAGACCGAAATAGTCAAAAGTCTTTGGTATAAACGTCACTCATCGTGATTGGAGGGGGAAGAATGCCGAGTTGCATCCCAAGAACATCATACACACTGAAGCATGGAAGTGGAAACATGTTTTGGGGCTGCTTTTCTGCAAAGGGGACAGGACGACTGATCCATATTAAGGAAAAAATGAGTGGGGCCATGTATCGTGAGATTTTGGGCAAAAACCTCCTTCCATCAGTGAGAGCATTGAAGATGAAACGTGGCTGGATCTTCCAGCATGACAATGATCCCAAACACACCGCCTTCCCAACGAAAGAGTGGCTATGTAAAAAGCATTTCAACGTTCTGGAGTGGCCTAGCCAGACCTCAATCCAATAGAGAATCTGTGGAGGGAGTTGAAAGTCCGTACTGCCAAGCGACAGCCCCAAAACATCATAGTCTTGAGCAGATCTGCATGGAAGAATGGGCCAAAATACCAGCTACAGTGTGTGCAAACCTGGTGAAGACCTACAGGAAACATCTGACCTCTGTCATTGCCAACCAAGTTTACATTACAAAGCATGGAGGTGAACTTTTATTATTGACCAAATACTTATTTTCTGCACTAATATACAAATAAATTACAATGTGATATCCTGGATTTCTTTTTTACATTCTGTGTCTCACAGTGGAAGTGAACCTATGCTGAAAATTACAGACACCTCTCATCTCTTTCAGTGGGACAAGAGGGTTGGGCATATATATCGACTATTGACGATAGGGTGAGCCTATCGTTTTTACAAGGGCTATTTATTTATTTATTTATTTGCCCATGAGTAAGTTTGCTAATAATGATGGAGCTAATAGAAGCAGTCAACAGGAAAAAAAAAAAAAAAAAAAGACAGCACTGTTTTAACAGCACCCTCTTTCATCTGTGAGCAAATGCACCCTCCTCAGAGTGTGCCCAAATCCAGCGGTTCATTTACTCAAACTTATAACAGAAAAAAAAAAAGGCAGTAGCCTATGTTCAGAAAAAAACATTTGGATGGTTAAGACCAGTAAAGATTTTACTGCTTGTTTTTAAAGTTCTTATATTAGCTGTCTTCTATGTTTACATTCAGCTCCCAGGGGTGTGTACTATGAAGTGAGATTAATGGCTTGGCGAGCTATGTCGAGCTGTCTTTTAAATTACGCTGAACACATACAGTAAGATTCAAGATTTTTATTTTCCATTTGCACACAGGACCAACAGTCCATGCACATTCGAATTCTTCTGCAGAGCTCTCCAGGTCAAGTTACTCTTTTTACAAGATAAAGACAAAGCAACTAAAAAAAGAAAAAATTGAAATAAAGCAAGGAATAGAGCAATCATAGTATTTACCAGTGGCGGAGCGGGGGGTTGGCTTACTGGGCTTAAGCCCAGGTTGTTTTTCCAGAAGCCTGGGGTCTTTTGGAGCGTAATTTTGTCATAGATGCCTGGCTGACAACTGTATAAAACAAAAAACTACACACAATATACGAAACACATAGTGCACACTGTGGGAATTTATGACTGTGCGTAAATCCCCCCTAATATTGGTATGATCCGAGCTCAGGCACTAAGCGACTGAGCGAGGGGACGGGGGGAGCTTCTACCTGTGAGTGCGCTGTTGGAGAAGCGCAGCGAGGCAGACAGAGGAGAGCTTAAGTTCGACCAGGTACCAAAGCAAATCATTCGTACTGTACAAATATTGTAAATATGACGGTGTATCACAAAAGATTGATATCAAACTGATCACTTGACCCATATTACGTTACTTGCTCTTCGAGTGAATCAACAAATGGCGAAATGAAAAGCCGAACAACAATGCTGTTTCTTTAGAGAGTCTTAGCTTACATGTGTGTTTATTTCATATTTTCAGTTGTTACCCTCCACGACTAAATAAATCGGTTTCAGTAATGTACTGATATACAAGAATGGACATAAGGAGCTTCTTTCAAAGAAAAAACTCTGGTAGATGTTATTTTATATATTATGCTTTGTATGTTGTTCAGTATATTTCTATGCAAAACAAGAGGAATTTCAATACATAGCAGTATATTCACAGTTTAAACCAGATATTTACACACACTTTAGGGAAAACACAAGAACATTTTTTTTTACTGTACAACATCAATTTAGAGTAAACTTGTTTTGTTTTGGATAAATAAATATTGAAATATCTTTTGAATTAGTTAAATGTCAGAATAAAAATAGACAGAGCTGTCTATTTTTTATCACTTTCATCAAATTTAGGAGTACATATACACTAAGTTTATTGTTAATTAATAAGAAAACTCCAGACGATTCCATTCTGAGCTGAAGAAGCTTCTGATAGGTTAGTAGAGTCCATGTGAGTAAATTGGTGGCACACCTGTGGATGCATATAAGGCAAAACACAGAACCTGTTTCTTTGAAATGGGAAAAACAAGAGATGTCAACCAAAACACCAGGAAAAGAATTGTGGAGCTCTATAAGTGTGGCTCAATTTTAACACAATTTGGTGCCATTTACAATTAAGAAATACAGATATTTGTTAACTTTAAGAGTAAAGAGAGAAACTATGTTTTTATATTTATCAATCTAAAAAAATAAACATTTAGTCTGATTTGATGTTACAATTAAAAAAGTGTTTGTGTTTTGATCTGAAGAGTATGTAAATATCTGGTTTCTACTGTATATTTGATGATTGTCAGCACAAAGAGGGAGAGAGAGGAACAGAGAGGGAGATGGAGAATGAGGACAGAACAGAGATGGAACAAGAGCAGGTTAGTTGGTTGACTAAACAACCATTTAGTCAAATGGTTGTTTACCAAAAGTATCACCGTATCATAGGTACTCATGTATCTAGTACCTAGTGTTTCTTTTTAGGTTTGTTATTTTTCAATTTCTATTTTTTATTAAGTTATGCAAGCTTGTTTGCACAACAAGGCTAAATAATTATATAAACTTTTCTAAATAGTGTACTTTGGTAGAATTAAAAAATAAGTGTAGTGCAGGTCTATGATGATTTTTAGTGCTACTATCATCTAGTTCTGATTCTAGTTCTGTCTTGGTTAAGTCCTAAGTAGTCCTGATTTTGAACTGTTGTAGTACTGTTTTAATTCTGGATCAGTTCCGGGTCCCCTTCTACTTGACATCCTGAAGTATGTTTTTATTACTGATGATCATGCCCACTAACATTTCAATTTTTTCCACTAATTATGCTACCATACAATTACAGTTAAATTGTTATAAAAAGGTACTTCTGTCAAAAAAGTGTTGACAAAAATGAATGAAATGACTAGAAACAGTAAACTATGAGACTCTGGTGGGTCCCTGATGCTTCGACAGCTACACATGCAAAAAAAAACTAAACAGCTGTAATTTGGTAGAAACCCTAAGTGAGAGGGTAAACGATGTTAGTTTGACATTCCGACCTCTGCAATGCTGCCGGGGTAACCTCTCCATCATATCTGCACCACAGGGCCTTCCCATCTATCAAAGGTGCACCAAGGGAGCGTCTGGCCTGTTCCAGGCTTTAATGACTCATTAGGGGCTGCTGTTACATGGGAGGAGAGTCGCTCAAGCAGAGTGGGGCGTTGAAGCGCTCAGCCACAGAGGAGCTTGCAGTTCACCTTGTATTTTAATTAAAATGGCTTCATAATCACTTCAGTGAGTGCACCCATAGGTAACTGTGGAGTTACATTTTATGTGAGAAACAGTTTGATTGTGGTTGGATGTGAACAGTTCTAAATGTCATTATGCCCCACAGTGACGAGAATAATGGAATCTACTTATTATCAGTAGAAAAATATATTATTCCAAATAGACAAATGCATTTTTTTGAGTGTGTGTTTCTGACTGTTAGAAAATGCGCCATAGCCTTCAAACAGGGGTAAGAAATTGTGGGAATGATTGTATTTAATTAATAATTATATTTAACTAAAACTACATAATTAAACCCGCGCAAGCATCAACACTAAATACTCCATTAAAGATGAGAAAACAACTGCCAAAGACACAAAAGGACTACTGGCTGGAGAATAGGTGCAAAACAGCGACAAAGAAAGTAGATAACTGCAATGTGACAGAAACAACTATAAAGATACTACAAATGTCAACAAAAGAACTACAACTGAACACAAAGATATCAGAAACAACTACAGGTACTAGAAATTTCAACAAAAGGACTAGAAAGGTTGAAAGACCAAAAACAGCTAATCAGAGACTATAAATGTCCACAAAGAGCCAAAGCAACTGCAAAGAGACAACAAATATCCTCAAAAATATCCCACACAACAATAAGAAGGACACTAAAAAAATGACTGAAAAGATAACTAAACAGCACGTTATCATCCCAACACATAACACACCGACAAATGTGATAAATCACCGGTATGTTACGCGTTCGGAGGCATGAGAGTCAGACGGAATGAATCTAAACATGTAAGTGTGTTTTACGTTCTGATCATGAATCACTTTGGAAAACACTATGCAAGTAAGTAAGTAAGTAAGTAAGTAAGTAAGTAAGTAAGTAAGTAAGTAACATTTTATTTGTATAGCATCTTTCAAGAAAAAAAAAAAAAAAAAAAATAAAAAAAAAAATCACAAAGTTCTTCACAGAAAAGCTAAAACATAAAAACAGAAATCAACCAAAAGCAAGTTTAAAAAGATGGGGTTTTAGCTGTTTTTTAAATGAAACCACTGAGTCCACAGATCTCAGGCTCAAAGGAAGGGAGGTTCCAGAGTCTGGGGGCCACAGTTACAAACACTCTATCACCTTTCATTTTCAGCCTCGTATGTTGGACGACCAGCAAGCCCTGATCACATGACCTCAGGGACCTGCTGGGGATGTACTGATGTAAACGATCTCTGATATAGGTTGGTACTTGTCCATGCAGAGCTCTGAATGTCAAAGTCAAAATCTTGAAGTGGATTCTGAATTTTATGGGGAGCCTGTGCAACTGGATCAGCAGAGGTGTAATGTGGGAGTATTTAGAAGACTTGGTCAGAAGCTTTGCGGCAGCATTCTGAACAACTTGCAGATGATCCACAGAGGTTTTACATAAACAAGTGAACACAGAATTACAATAATCCAAACGAGATGAGACAAATGCATGGATGACCATTTCTAGTTCTGAGCGTGAAACAAGGGGACTCAGCTTAGCAATATTTTTTAAATGATAAAAACAGGAGCGAACCAATAAATTAGCATGAGTGTCCAAAGTCAGAGCTGAGTCAAAAGTTACACCAAGGTTCCTGATAGAAGGTTTGGTAAATGTAGCGAGAGGGCCTAAGTTTTCCATAACCATAGGTACCAATTTTTTGGGAGCACAAACAAGGACTTCAGTTTTCTCCTCATTTAGCTGAAGAAAGTTATCAGCCATCCATCGCCTAATGGAATCTAAGCACCTATGCAAAATCAGTAGTTTGGAAACATCTTGGGGCTTAAAGGAGATATACAACTGAATATCATCTGCATAGCAGTGATAAGAAATATCTTTAAAAGTGCTCAATAAGTGCTGAAGAGGGAGTATGTACAGCAAAAACAATAAAGGTCCCAAAACAGAGCCCTGTGGCACACCATATTCAAGAGAAGTAGAAGAGGACCTGTATTTAGAATTAGCCACGGAAAAAGATCGTTCACACAGATAAGATGCCAACCAGTCCAAAGTAGACCCTGATATACCCACCTAATGTCTCAACCTATCTAGCAAAATGTGATGGTCAACAGTATCAAAGGCAGAGGTCAGGTCCAACATCAGCAGGACAGAGCATTCTCCTGCATCATAATTCATTAGAGTCTCCAGTGACATCCTGATAAGTGCAGTTTCAGTAGAGTGAGCTCTACGAAAACCAGACTGGAATTTATCCAGAATGTTGTATTCATCTAGAACAGCTATAAGCTGCTTAGCAGCAACCTTTTCTAAAATCTTAGCAATGTGATATGGTTAAGGTTAGAGTTAGGGCTGGAATGGACGGCTGGAGCCTTTACTAGAAGCATGTGTTACCGCTGCGAGTGGCATTCTGTTGGATTCAATAGGGAACCCGGCGCGTTTCATAAGGCCATGGATGGGTACCTTTCATGTTACTAGGAGACACCTCGGGCCGTGACAAATCGTCGGTATGTTCAGTGTTGGGGAGTAACGGAATACATGTACCGGCGTTACGTATTTAAAATACAAAATATGAGGAACTGTATTCCGTTACAGTTACCGTTTAAAAATGTGGTATTCAGAATATAGTTACTTTGTTGAAATAAATGGATTACATGGCGGTCTTTTCCTGTTTCATATGTTAGGCTATGCCCTCTCTACTTTTGGTAATTCCACACCCCTGGAAACCCAAACAAAACACACATTAAGAGGCTCTAATGGCTGTGTCTCATTCTCGCGGCCCATGTCACCTCTACTTGCATAATGACATGAAGAAATATTTTTTTATATTATTATTCAAAAAATTATTTAATATGAAGGCAATAGGCAAAGTGTTACAGGCGTAGCCCTAAGGAATGTAGCCTCGTGGGCAGTGTAGTCCGTGCTGCAGGGAAAATGGACTGCTATACCCGTTATCGTTATGGGGAAAAAAGGAGACTCAAAAAATACGAGTTGTCACCGACCAGAAACGGGAGATGGAAGCATGCAAATATAATAATAAACACTGCAGCCAAAATAAGTGCCTGAGGAGCCCAGTTGTGAGTAAGCTATTAAGACTCGACTGTACACTGTCTTCGTGTTTTCCTCCAAAACAATATGTTCCGTTGGAGCAGCCGTTCAACGCCCCTCTCTGTCTCTCAGTAGCAAAGTTGACCCAGACAACACAGTAAAGCTAGTTCTCGGCTACGAGCCCGACACGGAGCCCGACATGGAACTCGATGTATTAGCCAGAGGTCCCTTTACTATATATGCGTGGAATAGTTTTCTATATGAGATTGCTGCAAGAAGTGCAGCCTTACCTAATGCCCACCCTACTGTTACTCATTTTATATTAAGATTTAAAAATCTAGTTGATATTGGTATGGTGAGTAACCTTCAGTAATAGTAATAAATCACACAGCAATAGTACATTCAGGTAGTTGTAAAAAGCATAATAATATATTAAGTATTCCAAAGTATTCAGAATACGTTACTCTCATTGAGTAACGTAACAGAATACGTTACCCAATACATTTTGGGGCATGTATTCTGTAATCTGTAGTGGAATACATTACACCAACACTGGGTATGTTATGCGTTGGTAATGATAATGGTCTGAACTAAAACAGCTACAAAAGGGCAATGCAAAACACATTTCATCATTTATAGCCACCATGTGTGTATTTCTGCCTGGTTGTTTGCCTTCTGTATGTGAGAGGTGGGCAGCCCTTACAGTTGCACCCCCCCCCCACACTGGGAGGGATAAGTAATCAGTTCCGTTTGTTTGTTTGTCAGTTTGTTAGCAGTCTAGCGTCCAAAGTTTTCGAGATATCATTTTCAAATTGTTTTCACCGAATGTATAAAAACAAAACAAAACAAAAAAAAAATCAGAAAAACTTTATACTACCAACAATTTTTTATGGATTGTCTTCAAGCTGCATAACTGTATACTAGGCCTTGGGGGACATGAGTTACCTAGGTTGGCTAAGTGGCCGACCTTTGGGCGCTAACAATGGATGTCAAAGTCAAAATTTAAAAAAAAAAAAAAAAATTCAAGAAACAATATTGAGAAATACATTAAAGAGCATGGAGAGAGTTGTATGACTAAATAAAAAAATGTGTCAGTGTCACAATGTCGCCATCACAGGCTGACTTCATCATATTGTAATAAAAACATCAAAAAAAAAATATTCTGGGGGGGGGGGGGAGTTGCATGCTCTAAGTGCTCTTATTTTTCATTGCAGTTATTGGGTGATTGCGTTGAGTTACCTCCAATCATTGAAGCACTTATACAGTCTGATTAGTGGAACAGTGATCTAACAAACCTGTCAACAATATGTGTCTTTGTCTCACACTGGTTTTAATAGAATTTTGAACAGGCAGGACCTGTTCCTTCTTCATTACCTCTTCACTTCAGCCAATCCAGAGATGGCCATGGAGAGGAAGGTGATTAATAATAATAGATACTCCAAAGATAGCCATCATGTCTTTTTTGCTCTTTTTTTTTTTACTTACACAAATGTTACAGAATAACTTCATATGAATATAGATGAGAGTGAATGGAAGAGCACTTATCAGCAACTGTGAATGACTAGAGGAGTAGATATAACTAATTAACTCTGACTTTACTGGCCAATTACTGACAGAAGTCCATCCGTGTGCAGCTATTTGTCACTGACTTCTGTCTACTTCTATCACTCGTGTTACCTGCTGACAGAGTCTGTAATGTTTCACTTATTTTATTTCCCTCTTCATTGTACTTTGTGTGTGGGCTGCTTCACAGCCTCTGTCTTTATCTGTTCATTTACACTAGCTTGTCTTATTTATAGCCTGATTTGACCCTGGGTAGTTTGACTCACAACGCTTGCTCTTTTTAACAATGCACTGCCGCTCGGGGCTTTAAAAACTAACCTTTTGGCCAAGCAGCAACTGTGGCACCAGGGTTCAGTATTTTTTTCTTTCTTTTGTCTTTGAAACCAGATGAGAACTTGAAAAACAAAGACAGACTGAGAGATGGCCACCTGCCAAAATGATTGATAGAAGTGAAAGAAGAGTTTGAGCCAAATTTCCCTAGCATTTTGGCAGGTGGCTGGTGTTAACATGCAGCTTTGGCTCAGCAGCTCCCCACACTACACTGCAGAGCCTCTTCCTAATTATGATTCCTCACAGTATGGAGCCCCAGCTTATTATGCTGCAAGTCTGTATGGCAATGTGAATGGGGAATTATTGGAGGAGGCATCTCCACACTGTTTCTGCCTCCTTAAGCAGAATGCACAATAAGGCACGGTGCGACTGGATTATTGCTGAACGCACAGAGCAAAATGTTGAGTTGTGATCTTTCTTTTCACTGGTACTGAATTTACATCACAGGCAACACACTGAAGGATGTGATGTGGATCTTGTCCCTCTCTAGACCTTTTTAATGTTTCTAAGTACTAATGACGTGTTTTTGTGGCGTGGCAGAAAGTGACAGCTCTGCAGCTGCATATGCATATAGCTTTAGAGAGCTTTATAATAAGGGTTTCTGCAGGCAAAAACATGGATATGCCATGGGCTCCCCAGTGTCACTTACAGTAGCCAAACTTGAAGGAACATGAAGTGGAAAGTAAAGCTCTTGGCTCTTTTAAAGTTACAGCAGGTAACCACTTGTACAGACACGTTGATGACACCTGGGTCAATATCAAAACCCAAGAAGTAGAAGCCTTCACTGCTCACATACACTCAGTGGATAGAAACAAAGTTCACCAGCGAATATTTGGACTGTGCTGTGCATGTTGAGGAGAATAGAAACTTCAACACTGAAGTTTACAGGAAGCCCACACACACACGGGCCAGTACCTCCTCTTTGACTCCCACCACCCTCTGGAATACAAACTTGAAGTAATCAGGACCCTACAACACCAGGCAGAAAATGTTCCCTCTAAGCCAGAAGTGAAAAAGAAGGAACACACACATGTAAAGAAAGCTCTAAGAACATGTGGTTGTCCTAATTGGGCCTTCATGACATCAGCAAAGATGCACAGAAATGAAGGCCAGACACCAACTACGGACAAACAGAACAATATTGTCATCCCTTATGTAGCAGGTTTGTCAGAGAAACTCAGGAGAGTCTTCTCCAAGCACAACATCCCAGTGTACTTCAGACCCAGACACACTCAGACAAAAACTGGTTCATCCCGAAGACAAAACTACCAATCACAAACTTAACAACATAGTGTATGCTGTACAGTGTTGCGAGGAATGCTCAGACCTCTACATTGGACAGACCAAACAGCCATTTCATAAATGCATGGCACAACATAGAAGAGCCACCTGGACAGGACAAGACTCAGCTGTCCATCTGCCTCTAAAGGACAAAGGTCACTCTTTTGAGGATGCCAATGTTCACATTTTGGACAGAGATGGTTTGAAAGAGGAGTGAAAGAAGCCATCTATGTCCACTGTGAACGACCATCTTTGAACAGAGGCGGTGGCTTACGACACCAACTGTCTGCCATCTATAATCCAGTTTTGAGATCCCTTCCCAGATGCCTTAACGCCCACTCACATCTTGTATCAGGTGATCTCAATAAGTCACATGATAGTTTGAGGCCCACTGCTGAGGTCAGCAACCCTGCCAAGGGACAACTCCCACTAGGTTTAAATACCCGGGACTCTCCGCCATTTGGTCTTAGAACTGAAGAAACTTCTCGGATGAGAGGAGAAAAATCTTCAAGAAACTTAAAGAAGTCCAGTTGCTTTTCCTTCCAAGCTTCTTAGATTACCATGACCTGGATGACTGAGAACTCTCACAGACCTTTAATCCCTGAAATGTCTCAATGCAAAATGAAATGCAATATCAATATCACATGTCAGTTTTTCTACAAGACAAAGAAATGCCGAAGTAAATGAAGACATCTATCGTTTACTGTATCAGACATCTATTTCATTCACCTTTTTCAGAAATTTCTGTATTAGATGGTAAAAAAGAAGGAACTTTTCTGTCATTTATTTATTTTTTATCTATTAGTTAATTACTATGGTTTTTAATCATTCGGAAAAGTTACAAAATTTGTGAGAATACAGTTCACATTTTCCAAAGCCATCAAGTGGACCGGACTGGTGTCTTTATTGTGCCGATTCTTGCCGCTGGGGCCTTATGTTTGACACTCCTGATCTATACACAAGAATAACTAGAAATATTTTAGTTCTTTGTAGTCACATATAAAGCAATTTGTATGCTGCACATCACCCTGGAGCTAACAGGTGTGTAGGTAACCCTCCAATGTAAAGACGAGGAAACATCACATTTTGGTGACGTCCGTGGTTTCTAGACTTCAGGGAGACTTTGACTGCAAGTTTTTTTTTTTCATCTGAGTATTAAAGTCTTTACATTTAATCTTTATGTTTATATTAGCCTCTCATTAATTTTGAGCCTGTGAAATTCAGGGACTGTTCATTAAAAAAAAAATGGCTGCATCTCTGAAACCATTTATGTATTACTTTGTAAAACCCGCTTAATCAAAACCGACAGCCTGCATTTCATTCACATATTGATAGTTGATTTACAGTCCACTGTTGCTGTGGACAGAGGCAAAACTACAAAACTTGTGTCTTTGACACAAGCATTATGGAGAGCACTGAATGTCACTCAGCAATATCCTATTGGTAAAAAAATATCTGACATTGACAGATACTTTAGTTGTTTACCTCAAAGCTGAAAGAAAATGAACTTATTTACTTCACTGGAAGAAACTGAATTTCACTAACTGACACACTATGGCGTCTGGTTGCTACATCAGTGTTAGTCTTTTCTGTCTTTAGTGATATCATGTGTTCCTAAGGCTTAGTTAAATTATAATTTCAGCTGAATGTCATAATGACGTACCCCATTATGAAAAAGTAAAAACGTTTCCTTGAAATTCTTGTAAAAGCCCCCCATAACAAGTATGTAAATATTTAACCAATTTTGGAATACGTTTGTAACATGACAAAATGTGGAACAATTGAAGTGCTGTAAAAACTGCCAAACTGCAGTCCAACCATAAGCTAACAGCTAAGTGGTTCCCTGGTGACCTGGTGGATATTCAGGCAAAGCCTGGGTACCTTGCCCAGTATGAAATGCACTCTGTAGGAAGGATACGAGAGAGTACATCACTCCATTATGTTCCTTTAAAAACTTTGTTTATACACTTAAAGTCACAATTCTGTTTTTGCTTTAAACAATATCTCTGACGAAAGCATTCTATAAAAGCGACAGAAACCTTTTTTTACATGTATATCATGACATCCTACATCACATACATTTGTTTTGTTTCACTTGGCTCCTGTTTCTGCCACCATGACATCTACTTCAAACGGGGGAGGACACTTCATTTGTGAGGCATCATAAAGGTGTTTTCAGCGTGATCACTTAGTTGTAATTGTGCTACCACGTGTGTCTGTGCCCTTACTGTCTAGGACTCTTTATTTCTGCTGACACATGGGTCACTGTCTGACAGACAGACACACCAACTATTAGCTGGAATTGCCAGAGGATCAGTCACCCCAAGTGCATCAGGTCTATGTAAAAGACAGACCCTGGAAAAAAGGCTGGAAGACCTGACCCAAATCTGTCTTTATACAAGGCCCTACATGATGGAGATGTTGCTCAGGGAGCAAAAAATAAGATTATTCAAATATCACAATGCAGTCAGCCATATTGGCACTGGTATGTAGCTGAGCCGATGCTTGATTAAAAGGATATGAAGAGAGCAGGAAGATGAGAAGAGAGCAGGAAGATGAGAAGAGAGAGAGAGAGATAACGCTCTACAAGATTCCGTAATTGATCTGGAAGGGAAGTGTGCTTAATTGATCTGGAGGATGCTGCACAGGGATGCAGGCGCTTTCTGTGTGTGTGAAACTGGGTCGATGGGGATGTGTAAAGTGTGGAACATTAAATTCACATTTTAAACTAAAGCTAAAGCCAACTAGCACTGTTACGCACACCTGCGAGTTCAGTATACACTCACATACCTTGCCATCAACAACGGGAAAGAAGAGACACCACCCACACCACCCCAAAAAACATATATATCCAATAATACCCAGTGTAAGGTACTTACATGCCATATTGCGAAGAAAATCAGGGACACACAGAGGACCAGAGACAGCATGTAGCAGAAGGCAGCAAACGTGAACATAATTGAAAAGGGAAACGTGGATAATTTCCCGAGGAAGCACGATCTTGCAGCCAAACATCTAAAACAAAAGAGAGGCAAGGGGGAAGAAGAAAGAGGGGCAAGGGGGGGAGGGGGTGGGGGTGAAAAGAAAGTTCTCACAGTGCCACGGAAAGCCGAGGCGGTGCTGGCACCATGACTTCGCCCCTCACAATGTTTGCAACAATTTGTTGCAGATAGCCCCTCTCCGAATGATCAGCTGTGCGTTCACCCAGCAGCAGCAGCGAGGCGACTCCGAAGTCAGAGCTGCTCGCAAATCAGTGCATGATCAGTGGTCGCAGTCCCGGCGAGCACAGAAATCACAGAAAGGCGGCGAGACGAGGTGTCCACGCAGAGCCACTCGGGGAAGGTGAATAAGTAGGTAATCCATTCAGCGGCAGCAGGAGGAGCCCTGCTGCTACGGCCTCTGCGCTGAGCTGCTGTTAGAGAGGAGCCCTGCCACAGTGCACAGCACACAGGCGGCAATAAACGCCGCTCTCACCGTCACAGACCTATCAGCAGAGGCGAGCGGAGCGCGCGGGGAAGAGCTGTGAACAGGTGGATTTAAAAGAGCAGCACCTAGTGTGCGTGCACGTGCCTGCGCGTGCTCCGCACACACACACAAAACACACAGTTTTTTGTTTGCTAAATAATTGTGAGCGCTGTGAATTGTGCCTCTGTGTTAGCTCTTGGTTGGCTGTGTGTTTGTCAGAGTATTTTTGTCCTACGACCAAGTCTGTAACCAGCTAAGTGCTGCAACCAGATATACATACCAGCAAACAAAAGGACAGGAGCAAAACATCTTCATGTCGTGGACGGACAGAAAAAGAAAATGTGCACATTATTAAAGCAAGTACTGACTCATGCACACATGTGCATAAATACATGCAAACACATATAATAGTGAAAATATAAATGTATAAAATTATCAATTAATTTGAAATCAGAAGTCATTTCTATCGCCAAAGAAACTAATGAGGCCACAGCCTGCAGAACAGATAAACTGTGAGGCTAACCCCACCGTCTGGCTCCTTTATAGAATGCAAGCTTCAAATCCTAATGGGGGAGAAAACCCCTCACCCAGGCATTTTGCTGTGTCTGCTGCTCTGCAAAAATATTAATAATAATATTGAGAAAACAGACTGACTGTTAACCATTGTTGCCTCCAGCTGTTTGGGTTGTCCATTATTTTTTTTTCTTCATTCATTAAAGCCACAGACAAATAGCCAAAAGTCCAGAGAGCAAGCGAACAACAGGTGTGTGTTCTCTGAGATGTTTTTAGTGAAATTGCATTGTAATGTTTGATGAGGTCCAATGCTGATAGTTAGTTTTAATTTTTGTAAGTTTCAGTGTTGATTTTAATCTTTTTGAAAAATGATACCATGGGTTAAATTTGTCACAGGTGTGTGTTCACATGCTGAAGAATGTGAGTGTTCACAGCTCCTTTATACGTAAGTGTTAAACTCAATCTGGCACAGCCTGGCTGTGACTGGGTTATGACTTGCATGTTATCATAGTTTGTGTCTGTACCAGTTGTACTCTGTGCTGAGTACTCACACTGACAAATTCAGTCTAATTTAATGTATATAGCATCAAATCACAACAAGGCACTTGCTTCAAGGCACTTCATATTGTAAGGTAGAGACCCTACAATAATACAGAGAAAACCCCAGCAATCATTTTACCCTCTATGAGCAGGGGCTTGGTGACAGTGGGAAGGAAAAACTCATTTTTAACAGGAACCAGGCTCAGGGAGGGACAGTCATCTGCCACGACTGGTTAGGGGTGAGGGGAGGGAGAGGACAAAAGACGAAGAGCAACAGAGATGAATAATAACTAATTTGTTAAATGCAGAGTTGTGTTTGAACACGTAGTGAATGAAAAGAAGTAAGTGAAGAAGAAACACTAGCATCATGGGAAGGCCCTAGTAGCATAAGTAAGCATAAAAAGTAGTATAGATTAATTTGACTGAAGAGGTGTTTTTGGTGTTTTTTGAACATTTTTTCAATGTAATTGAATATTTATTGAACATTTTTCATGCTGTTTTCTCAGCAGCATGAAAAATGCTCAATAAACTTAAAAGAAGGCAGAACTCTAAATTGCCGTTTTATTCCTTTTCATCAGCATGTAGTCGCTCAGCTCTCCTGTGACGCTACAAAAAATGACTGCAGTGCAGCTATGATCCTCTTCACCCTCATCACACACACAGACTAAAGCATTCAAACTCACTTCTGCTAAGCTTTTAGGACTCTTTGTCGCTGTGACACTGTGGTGTCACAATGTTATTCTTCCTCCAACACATGTGGCAATATGACAGCACCGATGGCCACTTTGTGAGAATGTGTCAAAGTGTCAGGCAGAGACAGACAGGAAGCCGTGAGGATGAGAGGCAGACAGGTAAAGACAGGTGGTAGCGCACCGAGAGAAGTCTGTACATCAGCCAGTGATACAGTGAACTGAGCCATCCGCCAATCAGCCACAACATTAAAATCACTGATGGGTAAAGACGATCTCATTATAATGCAATGTACTGCTGTGAAACTGTGGGTCTTTGTGGCATCTTTGTTTGAAAGGTTCCGATCAAGCCTTAAAAAAAATGAACCGAAAAATGAAGCCAAATGAGGAGTCCCAAAATCTCCAATTCCTCTAATGGCCACTTGAGTAGAGCTCTTGCTTCTGTGTTTGTGGCTTTAATGCCTTTTGGAGCATTTGGCCAAACCAGAACCTTCATTTTGGTGGTTTTGCGCCATTCACAGGTGGATTTGCTAGTGTGTTTTGGATTGTTGTCTTGCTACATAAGCCAGGTGTGCTTGAGCTTGAGCCTATCAACCACTAGGCATCAGTGAGCTGGATTTTTTGGCAGACAGATTCATGATTCCATCAATGACATAAGGCCATCCAATTCCTGAAGCAGCAAAACAGCCCCATCACACTATCACCACTATTTTTGACTTTTGACATGATGTTCTTTTTATGAAGTGTGAGACAAGCTTTTAATAAAAAAAATCCTCAGTGCAAATTCTTTGTGGCTTTGTTTAACGCGTGCTCTGTGGCACTCTGATGTTACCATTTAAATGCAAGTGCTTCACCCATATGTGTGACTAAAAGTAGACCTGCAATAGAAATGTATGTAGAAGCACACATGTTAATACAATGTACAACAATATTAAGACAATGCAGCCTCCATTTTTAACAAATACACTGATAACACAACATCAGCAGTGAGAATGATGCTGTCATGGTTTAGCGTGGAGGCGGAGTGTGTCTACACATGCCCTGCAAAGAGTGAATAGGCGGAGCTGTTGCTGAGAAGGTGAGCTCAGGTGGAGTGAAACATTTTTTTTCTAAGCATCAAACCACATGATCACCAAATTCATGATGAAAAGTGAACTTTTTAGCTGCTGCAGTCATTGTTTGTTTTATACAGCAAAAGTAAACCTGCAGAAGCAAGGCCACATAAATAATAAGCAGATGAGGTGTTAACTTATCAGACTGTTAAAATTAGGCAGATTGCTGAAGGTGATGGTTTTTTATTGCAGTGATACCTGCAAGCACAATAACCAGGGCTGAGTCTAAAGGGGGGCATGGGGTGTACTAGATCACATTTATTTAAACGCTTTTGTAACCTTAGTTTTAGATTTTAAGTAAAATAATCTAAATATTTTAGTAATGAAATCATATTAATATTTAAAAATCTAAAAATAAAAGCTTTTTTGCAGGCCAATAAAAATACACATAGGCCAATAAAACCCACATGCTCTTTTATAGGCTTACAATGACACGCTGTCACTCATTCACTAGCACGTTTAAACACACATTCAAACACAGACACACATACATATACACATTCACATGAACACACACCAAACCTCCTCCATTGAGCAGATAAAATATTCTCAGAACTCTTTTAATGTAAGAAAGCATCCCAAAATAAAACCAGAGTTGTGACAGCCAGTGGGCTGGCCTTGTGTTTTGCTTTTTCTGCTACCTGTTTCTTGCAGGTAGGTGGAGCTGACCCAATTATAGATGCAGCACACCTGAGAAGGCCAGTCCCAGTATATAAAGGCTGTGTCCGAATTCAGGGGAAGGATGCTCATAAGGACACTACCTACCTACGTCACAAGGTAGTGTCCTTAGACGGACGGGTAGTCAGGAAGTGAGCGGCTTGGACAGCCCCCCTTTTTTCTCCATAGAAACTTTATTGAACAAACAATGAGTATCCAACATAACAGATGGGCTGTGGACAGCCTCCTAGCCTTCAACTCCGCCCTTACTTGCGTGTTTTTCCGGACGCTAGCGCCACAGCGCGAAAACTTTAAAATGGACCCAGAAATGTTGCTCCGTTGTTTGGACAATTTTAATTCTCGAGGAGCTAGAAAAACCTTATCGTCGTCGCCCGCACGTTTTGTACCTTAGGCTCATCAGAGACAATCATATCCAGGTAAAATAATTTCCTTTAATCTACACGCATTTAGGAATTACTTAGCTAATTACACGGATAATTGAAATATTGCCGGCGTTGTGCCAAAAAAGTGTTCGCCTGCCAAAACTGATTTCCAATGTTTCCGTGTGTAATATGTGTAATATCTTTATGTATGTTGGGAAATAGACTTCGGTGAACATGGTTTACTAAGGGGTTTTTTATATACAATAATTACCTGTTGTTCAAGTGTCTTTATAACTCCGGTTATAATGTAGGTACAATTGATATATTTGTTGCGCTGTCTGCTGTCCTCTTGGCCAGATTACTCCTAAAAAATAAATTTCTAATGTCAGTAAGATTTTTTTTTTTAACTGGATAAATAAAGGATATATAAAAGTCACTGCCAAAAACTGATTGCAGCTTCTACCTTGTTACAGGAATGTTGCTGGTGGCAGGTGACTTGACATCACTAATGAGGGACACATTTGACATGTTTCACATATTATAGACCAACAAGTTATTCATAGCAGGTTAAATACGAGCAATCAGTTTAGGGCAAAAACCGGAAATCAGTTTTTGGCAGACGATCATTTTTTGCCACAACATCGGTCATTCTCACACATGTACTGTATCATATAAAATATATAAACTAAGGCTATGTCCACACGTACCCGGGTATTTTTGAAAACGGAGATTTTCCGTTTTCGTTTTAAAAAATAATCCCGTCCACACGTAAAGGCAGAAATGAAGGAAAACGCTGCTAGGAACATGCCAAAGCAGCAGGTGGCGCTATATTCCTAACCGTGTAGAAATGTTGGCCAATCAGAAGTCTAGAAGCCTCGGTGGGAAAAAGTAAACAAAGATGGGGCATAGAAGCAGAACCGAGTCGTGTATATGAAGGGACAGTAACTGTGTGTGTATATGTAAGCATTTAAACACTGCAGAGAGTACAATTAACAGTAACAGTATTGTAGAAATTCATTTCACCGAAACAACAACGTGGCGCACACTGTGACGTCAAAAAAGGCGCACACCTTTGACACTGCGTTTTCTCCGTTTTTCTCGTCCACACGTAAATGCAAAAACGGAGTTTTAGAAAATATCCACCCTGGCCGGAGTTTTTAGAAATCTCCGTTTTCAGTGACCGAAAACGCCGTTTACGTGTGGACGAAAGGTGCAAACGCATAGAAAAATCTGCGTTTTCAAAAATACCCGGGTACGTGTGGACATAGCCTAAATATCTTTGAAACGTATAGAATCTAATCTTTTGTTTGTTTTTTTACATAGCACTTTATCAAACTGTTGTCTGCTACAGAGTTACAAGTATTATACTAATAATATAGCATCCACCATCTCCTGCTTGCATATTTCTGAAAACATCTTAGTGGTGTGGCAGCCGTTGATTGAGCCAGCCCTGCAAACCCTGTGGATGGACGATGCAGTGGACAGTGGGAGGAAGCATCCTGAAGCTCTCTTTGCAGACCACCCTGTGTGATTCTCCACTCGCCGACCAGAAAAGACAAACCGCATGTCTCATTTGCAGCAGCTCATCCACGTCTGATCTTGCTCGGGCAGATTCAGCAACACTGCCAGAGACTTCCTGTAATCTATTACAGTTGTTAAAGAAATGGTCCAGGAACAGGTCACTCAGGTTAATCCTGTGTGAACAACTGAAAATATTGTTTTTCCATCTTTACATACTGTGTATTTGAAATATTCTTGTTTAATTGTTGTTGTTATTTACTTTATTGCTATCAAATAAATATCCAAGTAATATTGTTCAAAGTTAGCGTTATGTTCATACGTGTTACAAATGCCTGTAAATCAAATTGAGTTCAGTGACAATTACTGTTTGTTTGAATCAATTTATTAATAACATAAAACCTTTAAACTAATGCAACACATATAACAATGTAACAAATATATTCAAATAAATAAATTTCTCAATACATAACTCATTTGGGAACTAATCTTTCTAGAAGTGAAAACAATCTGTCCGTCCTCTCCCTGCTCTCCTCTCCTCAGCCTCTCTTTGCTGCCTCATGTCCTCTCTGATGAGGTCTAGCAGCTCATCATCCCTGTCTCTTTTCCTCTTTCTCCCTGTCGTAGGTGGCTGAGCCCCTTCATCATCGCTGTCGTTTTGGTCACCCACTGCTGTGCTTGGCCCTGGAGTGTCCTTAGGGAGAGAGGAAATTAGGACAGGAGGCTTAATGGAAGGCATCTGTCCTATCACCTCATCCATGAGGGCAAACCAGGGCCAAGTAGCAGCAGTGGGCTTCCCACTGACCCCCTCTCCTGAGCCTGGATACTTGCAATCCTAAAGGCAGAGGAAATCAAAACACCACAACAACTCTTAGTAACATTTATTAACTTGTGTTCTTAAGAATTATCTTCTTGATAACACACATACGTACTTTGTATTCTTTAAAGTTATCTCATGTCTTCTGGCCTGCAAGGGGGTGACTTTCCCCTGCAGGCCCATCTTCTCCAGAATTGTCCTGATCACACACAACAAATAAGAGAAGAAAGGACACCATGGCAACTATGTTAATCCCTAAGCCCAAAGGTTTTCACAGCAGAACACCAGAGGAATACCGTCTGGACATCACAGGTTCTGTACAGCAGCGGTCCGTGAGTCGTTTGGTACCGGGCCACGAGAGTTAAGGCTCCGGTGTGAAATTTATGGTTTTCAGTGGTTTTATCGTTAACTCGGTTTCCCTGAGTCTTTCCCTTGTTGTAGTTGTGTGTCTTATGTTGAAAGAAATATTTACACGTTACCATAGCGACCAGAGAGCATTAAGCGGCAGAGAAGAGGATGTTACTGTCAATATTGGCACATTTTCAGGAGGACGCTGCTAATAAAGTTACACAATTACACAGTGCATTCACGTTTATTATTATATTTACAAAATACCACAGTTTTTGTCTTGGTCGGATCATTTTATGTGGTTGTATTTATCCACGATACCTTAAAGGCCGCTCCGTGTCTGACATAAACCGGGTCTGTGGCGCAAAAAGGTTGGGGACCGCTGCTGTACAGCATGAGGGTTAATAGGACCATACTCATATGAATATGATGTGTAAATTGATTTATTCTTGTACATCCATGCCGTAGCGGCCCAATTCTTCACCCCAGTGAAGAGGTGATCGTTTTCTCCTCGTTTTAATAAATTAAGCCGTTTGGTCTTTGTTCCCCACAACATATCACCAATTCGAAAAAATCAAAATTAGCTGTATGTAAGCGGCAATACATGAAAAATCGTGGGACCCCCGATACAAGCTGGTTTACGGTCACTTTAAAGAAAAGCAACATGTCTATGCAGATGCCCGAACCTTAACAAAACGACCGCTATAACAATTTAACTTTTGTACAACCAGATTTTCATATACTTACATTTGAAAGTGTTTTCCTCTCCTGCTTCGACCACCATCGTTATCAGAAACAAATCTCCTCTATGACCCGCAATGAATCCTGGGATATAGTAGGACATGAAGGATACATCGGACCATCCTTAGAATTCAGGGCAAAGTAGGACGCATTTGTGGCCACATTTTGAGAACTCTTTGAATTCGGACAGCCTTTGTCGCGTCGCCGTGACGTCATTGCCTCCAAATATGGCATTGGCGCATCCTTCCCCTGAATTCGGACACGACTAACCCTCAAATTCGTGGAAAAGTAGGACACATTTGTCGCCACAGCTGTGTCCCAAAACGTCGGCTGCATCCTCCGGAGGCCCCATTTGAAGGCCGATTACGTCACAGCCAGGCGATGAAGGCTGTCCCAATTTGTCGACTCCTTCAAATGCGGCCGACAAATGTGTCCTTCATTTCCCCGAATTTCGTGGCCCACCATATCCCAGAATTCATAGCGCGGCCCAGCCAAATTTCATCTGCCAACAAAGGCGGCCGCTGCTAAGTTTTAAAATTAGTCTTATTAATCTTTCTGGGTCACAAAATAAACTTTTAACATATTTTCAGGCGAGAAAGTAGCTGTGTAAACTTCAAATATCTGCTTGGTTTATCAAGACATCGCATATTTGCAAAAGTGTGCCGACGTTTTCGGAAACGTCTGTTACCCACCCACTCGATAGCAAGCCGGGGGGTTCAATGGTCACATAGCCGGCGAGAGCAGCGGACTCCCGGCTTCATCGTTTTCAGACCCCTGCTTTTTTGCTACTTAGGTTAAACATGATATATAAGTCACTTGGATAACTTAAAAATGTAATTGTTTGTCTTTTTCGATGTTTTATTTGTTCTGGAGTAAATCGGTTTGGCTGAGATCAAAGTTATTAGATTATTAGATTATTAATCCATCGGGTGGGTTCCCAGAATTCATAGCGCGGCCCAGCCAAACTCCAGTTTTCAGCAATGGCGGCAGTTACGGAGACGGTAGAAACGGCGGTCGAGGACAACTACATTTTTAAATGTAAGTTGTATTTGAAGTAGCGATACAAATGTTAAGATGTTTCTTAAAGTAGTTAACAAGGCAGTTCAATGGAAGTAATTTTTTTTACAGTCGTTAAACTTACGATTGTACAGTCCAGCCAGTTGTAAGTTTTCCAACCCCGCGCTATCTTTCGCTACTCGGGTTAAACATGATATATAGAAGTCACTTAGATAACTTATGAATCTTAATGTTTGTTTGTTTTTTCACAGTTTTATTTGTTCCTCTGTAAATCAGTTTGGCTGAGATTAAAGTTACAGTAGTTTTCACATAGCTGAATAAACGTCAAACAGAAAACCCATTAAACAGAAGTGTGAGATGGTTGATTGTACTCCAATGTCCTGTCATGTTTTAGGGAGCAAAGAGCAGACGACCACTTTCATTAAACTCCGGAGCGACAATGAGCAACTGTTTACCGGTGCCAAAAACTCAGCCACTGTGGGTTGGAGGTACAGCAACAATATGCCGCTTTTAATCTGTTAGGCATAAGGGAGAGAGCTTAATCTGTCTTTTAGTCCAAAGTGTGTACATTTTGCTATGGATACTGTTCAGGAATTAAGAAGATTGATATGCTCTATTATTTTCTGTCTGTTTGGGCCATTCTTGAAAAGATGGGCCTGCAGCATAAAGTCACCCCTTTGCAGGCGAAAAAAAAATGGGACAATCTAAAAAAGAAATATAAAGTATGTACAGCTGTATTCAAATATGTTTTTTTTAGCAAGTTAGAAACTTATTCATGTAAACCTGTGCTGTTGCTTTTTTTGTCAACTGCCACTTTTTATTTCCTCTGCCTTTAGGACTTCAAGTATCCAGGGTCAGGCGAGGGAGTGGGCGGGAAGCCCACTGCTGCTACATGGCCCTGGTTTGCCCTCATGGATGAGGTGTTAGGACAGAGGCCTTCTACCAAGCCTCCAGTGCTAATTGCTTCCATCCATGAGGACACTCCAGGGCCCAGTTCAGCAGTGGGCAATCAAGTGTTGGATGAGGAAGAGCAGGAAGATGAGGGCCAAAGAGGGGCAAAAAAAAAGAAGGACAGGGATGGGTTTTTGGATTTAATCAGAGAGGACATGAGATTGCAGAGGGAAATGGAGGAAAGAAGAGCACAGGAGGCAAAAGATAGAATGGACAGACTGTTTGGTTTGCTTGAGAAACTTGTTGAAAAAAAAGGATTAAATTTCTGTAACTAAAAATGTAAATGCTTCACCTTTATTAGTGTGAATGCTTGTAAAAGCATTCACAGTATTGTTCTTCTAATTAGTGTGAATGCTTGTAAAAGCATTCACAGTATTGTTCTTCTAATTAGTGTGAATGCTTGTAAAAGCATTCACAGTATTGTTCTTCTAATTAGTGTGAATGCTTGTAAAAGTATTCACAGTATTGTTCTTCTAATCTTTATTAGTGTGAATGCTTGTAAAAGCATTCACAGTATTGTTCTTCTAATCTTTATTAGTGTGAATGCTTGTAAAAGCATTCACAGTATTGTTCTTCTAATCTTTATTATTATTATTAGTGTGAATGCTTGTAAAAGCATTCACAGTATTGTTCTTCTAATCTTTATTAGTGTGAATGCTTGTAAAAGCATTCACAGTATTGTTCTTCTAATCTTTATTATTCTATTTTATTATTATAGATTCCGTACGTTTTTTGTACTCTATCTCCTTCAAAACCGTTCAACTTAGAAAAACCATTCAAACACCATTAGATTCCTCTTCTTTTGGACATGACTGCTTCTATTTTTCTCATTTATAACATTTATATTTTTAAAATTATTCAACTTTTTTCAACAAAAATTTCCCATGTATTTCAATGGAGAGACCCTTCAACTTCTCATTCAACTCACTCCTCTTTAAACTGTATCTACTTCCACATACGGTGACATAGAGCCACCATTCAAACTTTAAAACGAAGACATTCAACTAATCAACTTGTATTCATCTTTTCAATATCTATTATACTTTTTCTTCAGTTCCAGTTTAAGTTTCATGATGATTTTTCAGCCGTTTCAGAGTTTATAATGGGTGTGTATGGGACGGAATGTTGGGGCTAGAGTGAGACAGCTCAACTGCTAGAGTGAGAGGAGCGAAAAAATTAATCTTAAAATCTTTTTTTAAAACTGCTGCTGTGTCCGCAGCGTTTGCTCTACAGGTATGATTTTACCCTCAAAACGTAGCCATCGCTGTCCTCTTTCATCCAATGTGTTTACTATTGTACTAGGTGTAACGGTGCGCACACACCGAACGCGAAAGAGGCGGCCAGAGCGTCAGGTTCACATGTAAAGTCAATGGAAAGAGCACGATGACACGCGATTGCGCGTCCGGCGAAAATGCGGAGGCAGATTTGCGTCGGGAAAACGCCAAAACCCGTGAAATACGCGTCAGTGTACCGCGTGGGGCGCGTGTGACTCGCGAAAGAAAACCACGCACGTCAGGTTGTGTGTTGCATTTTGTGCACACGCTGAGTTGGAAAATACGAACTCCGGTGTCAAATCACGCCCCGACAACCAATCAGGAGCCTGGTGACGTGGCTGTAACTAGGTCAAAGGGGCAGATCCAGTCACTCCGTATGGAGGAAAAGCTCATCTGTGCCGTGGCTAATCATCCAGAGCTAAATGATGCATGTTGCTACTTCTACCGAGACAGGAATAAAACGGACCTAGCTTGGAGGCACATTAGTGAGGAGATTGGGCAACCTGGTAAGTTCATTCATTCTGCTTTTTAATTTCCAGACTGACCCAATGAAACCGTGCAAAAGCTAGCAAGCCCACCTACTGTCCTGATATTTTCCCACTGATGTCCAAATACCTTTCCGCTAACAAGATAATGTGTTTATTCAGAGGACATCTGCAGCACAACACATCTGGCACAACTTCCTCCCACATTTCCGGTTCACGCGCGTGGAAACATGCAATTTTGAGGCGCGGTGGATTTTCCCTGGACACGCGTTGAGGTGCAAATGTGCACGCGTGACATTAGGGGCGTTTGGGCGTTTTCGCTCGCCTCTTTCGCGTCCGGTGTGAACGCACCGTTATGGTTCTTTCATAAATGTCACCAAAGCACAGCCTCCTCCCTCCAACTCCTCCATAGACTCTAATGTTAAAATGGCTCAGAAAGTTCCTTTGAAAATCAGAAGAGCAGGCTGTTTTTACACTGTCACCACGTCCATATAATAAACTCCACAAGCATGAAAACTGAGAATTAGGTAGACTGGACATTGCTGTCGCTCACGGTGAAAGAATTTTGTCAATAGGACCTGTACTTTTCATTTGGGAGCGATTTGTTTCGACCTGACTTTTCTGTTCATTTTAAGCAGCAAAAGTGAGGTGCATGTCTGTGCGCGTGTGTATGGAGCCAGTGGGTGCAGTCACTATAGCAACCAGGCTCACACCTGCCTGCCTGCCTAACGAGCTCTCTCTCACTCTGCCAATATTCATCTTAAACACTTCTCTTTCAACTGCTGCTGTGTCCACAGTGTTTGCTCTACAGCCATCATTTTACCCTCAAAACGAAGCCATCGTTGTTCTCTTTCCAACAGCATGTCTTTCAAAGCTCAGAGATGTAAACCTTTAAAAGTGTGTGGATCCAAGTGGAGGGATTACACTTTAGTCATTCAGTGATTCAAAGAATATGAACTTTTAATATTCATTCAGATGTTTTCTGACTCTAAATTTTCTGTTCTCATTTCTTAGGTTTTCCAAATTTTAATTTAAAAACTTTTCACCTATTTTCCAACTTCTTTTGTGTGAACATCAGCTTTCAAAAGTTCTGCAGTTTTGTTTTCAGGTTAAAAACTCTGTATTTTCCAGCTCATTCAACATTTTTATTTTTAACTTAAAATTCAGCAATTAATTCATTTCAGTGCATACATTCAGATTCAAGCATTCACACTGCAGTTTCTTCAGAAAATGCACTTTCTAGTTAGTGTGAATGCTTGTAAAAGCATTCACAGTATTGTTCTTCTAATCTTTATTATTAGTGTGAATGCTTGTAAAAGCATTCACAGTATAGTTGTTGTAATCTTTATTATTATTATTATTATTATCTATTCCGTACGTTTTTTGTAGTCCTACTACTTCAAAACCGTTCAACTTAGAAAAACCATTCAAACACCGTTAGATTCCTCTTCTTTGGACATGACTGCTTCTATTTTCTCATTTTAACATTTATATTTTAATTTATTCAACTTTTTCAACAAAAATTCCCATGTATTTCAATGGGGAGACCCTTCAAATCCTCATTCAACTTACTCATTTTTAAACTCCTACTACTTCCACATACGTTGACATAGATCCACCATTCAAACTTTAAAACGAAGACAAGACATTCAACTATTCAACTTGTATTTATCTTTTCAATATCTGTTATACTTTTCTTCAGTTCCAGTTTAAGTTTCATGATGTTTTTTCAGCCATTTCAGAGTTTATAATGGGTGTGTATGGGACGGAATGTTGGAGGTTAGAGTGAGAGCTTCAACTGCCAGAGTGAGAGGAGCGAAAAAATTAATCTTAAAATATTTTTTAAAACTGCTGCTGTGTCCGCAGCGTTTGCTCTACCGGTCTGATTTTACCCTCAAAACGTAGCCATCGCTGTCCTCTTTCATCCAATGTGTTTACTATTGTCCTAGGTGTTATGGTTCTTTCATAAATGTCACCAAAGCACAGCCTCCTCCCTCCAACTCCTCCATAGACTCTAATGTTAAAATGGCTCAGAAGGTTCGTTTGAAAATCAGAAGAGCATGGTGTTTTACACTGTCACCACGTCCATATAATAAACTCCACAGGCATGAAAACTGAGAATTAGGTAGACTAGACATTGCTGCCGCTCACGGTGAAAGAATTTCGTCAATAGGACCTGTACTTTTCATTTGGGAAGGATTTGTTTGGGGCTGACGTTTCTGTTCATTTTAAGCAGCAAAAGTGAGGTGCATGTCTCTGTGCGTGTGTATGGAGCCCCTGGCTCAGTCACTATAGCAACCAGGCTCACACCTGCCTGCCTAACGAGCTCTGTCTCTCACTGTGCCAAGATTCATCTTAAACACTTCTCTTTCAACAGCTGCTGTGTCCACAGTGTTTGCTCTACAGCCATCATTTTACCCTCAAAACGAAGCCATCGTTGTTCTCTTTCCAACAGCGTGTCTTTCAAAGCTCAGAGATGTAAACCTTTAAAACTGTGTGGATCCAAATGGAGGGATCATATTTTAGTCATTCAGTGATTCAAAGAATATGAACTTTTAATATTCATTCAGATGTTTTCTGACTCTAAATAGTCTTTTCTCATTACTCAGGTTTTTCTAATTTACATTTAAAACATTTTCAGCTATTTTCCAACTTCTTCTCTGTGCTTGTCAGCTTTTAGCAGTTCAGCACTTTTGGTTTCAGGTGAAAATTTCTGTATTTTTCATCTCATTCAACATTTTTAACTTAAAATTCAGCAATTAATTCTTTTCAGTGCATATATTCAGATTCAAGCATTCACACTGCAGTTTCTTCAGAAAATGCACTTTCTAGTCTTTATTATTATATTTTATTATATATTCCGTACGTTTTTTGTACTCCTACTACTTCAAAACCGTTCAACTTAGAAAAACCATTCAAACACCGTTAGATTCCTCTTCTTTTGGACACGACTGCTTCTATTTTTCTCATTTTTAATATTTATATTTTTAATTTTATTCAACTTTTTTCAACAAAAATTTCCCATGTATTTCAATGGGGAGACCCTTCAAATCCTCATTCAACTTACTCATTTTTAAACTCCTACTACGTCCACATACGTTGACATAGAGCCACCATTCAAACTTTAAAACGAAGACAAGACATTCAACTACTCAACTTGTATTTATCTTTTCAATATCTGTTATACTTTTCTTCAGTTCCAGTTTAAGTTTCATGATGTTTTTCAGCCGTTTCAGAGTTTATAATGGGTGTGTATGGACGGAATGTTGGGGCTAGAGTGAGACAGCTGAACTGCTAGAGTGAGAGGAGCGAAAAAATTAATCTTAAAATCTTTTTTTAAAACTGCTGCTGTGTCCACAGCGTTTGATCTACAGGTATGATTTTACCCTCAAAACGTAGCCATCGCTGTCCTCTTTCATCCAATGTGTTTACTATTGTACTAGGTGTTATGGTTCTTTCATAAATGTCACCAATGCACAGCCTCCTCCCTCCAACTCCTCCATAGACTCTAATGTTAAAATGGCTCAGAAGGTTCGTTTGAAAATCAGAAGAGCATGGTGTTTTTACACTGTCACCACGTCCATATAATAAACTCCACAGGCATGAAAACTGAGAATTAGGTAGACTGGACATTGCTGCCGCTCACGGTGAAAGAATTTCGTCAATAGGACCTGTACTTTTCATTTGGGAAGGATTTGTTTGGGCCTGACTTTTCTGTTCATTTAAGCAGCAAAAGTGAGGTGCATGTCTGTGCGCGTGTGTACTGAGCCATTGGGTGCAGTCACTATAGCAACCAGGCTCACACCTGCCTGCCTAATGAGCTCTGTCTCTCACTGTGCCAAGATTCACCTTAAACACTTCTCTTTCAACTGCTACTGTGTCCACAGTGTTTGCTCTACAGCCATCATTTTACCCTCAAAACGTCGCCATCTTTGTTCTCTTTCCAACACTGTGTCTTTCAAAGCTCAGAGATGTAAAGTTTTTAAACTGTGTGGATTCAAGTCGAGGGATCACATTTTAGTCATTCAGTGATTCAAAGAATATGAACTTTTAATATTCATTCAAATGTTTTCTGACTCTAAATTGTCTTTTCTCATTACTTAGGTTTTTCTAATTTACATTTAAAACATTTTCAGCTATTTTCCAACTTCTTCTCTGTGGTTGTCAGCTTTTAGCAGTTCAGCACTTTTGTTTTCAGGTGAAAATTTCTGTATTTTTCATCTCATTCAACATTTTTAACTTAAAATTCAGCAATTAATTCATTTCAGAGCATACATTCAGATTCAAGCATTCACACTGCAGTTTCTTCAGAAAATGCACTTTCTAGTATTTTATTATATATTCCGTACGTTTTTTGTACTGTATCTCCTTCAAAACCGTTCAACTTAGAAAAACCATTCAAACACCATTAGATTCCTCTTCTTTGGGACATGACTGCTTCTACTTTTCTCATTTATAACATTTATATTTTAAAATTATTCAACTTTTTTCAACAAAAATTTCCCATGTATTTCAATGGGGAGACCCTTCAAATCCTCATTCAACTTACTCATTTTCAAACTGTATCTACTTCAACATACGTTGACATAGAGCCACCATTCAAACTTTAAAACGAAGACAAGACATTCAACTATTCAACTTGTATTTATCTTTTCAATATCTGTTATACTTTTTCTTCAGTTCCAGTTTAAGTTTCATGATGTTTTTCAGCTGTTTCAGAGTTTATAATGGGTGTGTATGGGACGGAATGTTGGGGCTAGAGTGAGACAGCTGAACTGCTAGAGTGAGAGGAGCAAAAAAATAAATCTTAAAATCTTTTTTAAAACTGCTGCTGTGTCCACGGTGTTTGGTCTACAGGTATGATTTTACCCTCAAAACGTAGCCATCGCTGTCCTCTTTCATCCAATGTGTTTACTATTGTACTAGGTGTTATGGTTCTTTCATAAATGTCACCAAAGCACAGACTCCTCCCTCCAACTCCTCCATAGACTCCAATGTTAAAATTGCTCAGAGAGTTCCTTTGAAAATCAGAAGAGCAGGCTGTCTTTACACTGTCACCACGTCCATATAATAAACTCCACAGGCATGAAAACTGAGAATTAGGTAGACTAGACATTGCTGCCGCTCACGGTGAAAGAATTTTGTCAATACGACCTGTACTTTTCATTTGGGAAGGATTTGTTTGGGGCTGACTTTTCTGTTCATTTTAAGCAGCAAAAGTGAGGTGCATGTCTGTGTGCGTGTGTATGGAGCCAATGGCTCAGTCACTATAGCAACCAGGCTCACACCTGCCTGCCTAACGAGCTCTCTCTCACTCTGCCAAGATTCATCTTGAACACTTCTCTTTCAACAGCTGCTGTGTCCACAGTGTTTGCTCTACAGCCATCATTTTACCCTCAAAACGAAGCCATCGTCCTTCTCTTTCCAACAGCGTGTCTTTCAAAGCTCAGAGATGTAAAGCTTTAAAACTGTGTGGATCCAAGTGGAGGGATCATATTTTAGTCATTCAGTGATTCAAAGAATATGAACTTTTAATATTCATTCAGATGTTTTCTGACTCTAAATAGTCTTTTCTCATTACTCAGGTTTTTCTAATTTACATTTAAAACATTTTCAGCTATTTTCCAACTTCTTCTCTGTGCTTGTCAGCTTTTAGCAGTTCAGCACTTTTGTTTTCAGGTGAAAATTTCTATATTTTTCATCTCATTCAACATTTTAACTTAAAATTCAGCAATTAATTCTTTTCAGTGCATATATTCAGATTCAAGCATTCACACTGCAGTTTCTTCAGAAAATGCACTTTCTAGTTATATTTTATTATATATTCCGTACGTTTTTTGTACTGTATCTCCTTCAAAACCGTTCAACTTAGAAAAACCATTCAAACACCGTTAGATTCCTCTTCTTTTGGACATGACTGCTTCTATTTTTCTCATTTTAACATTTATGTTTTAATTTATTCAACTTTTTCAACAAAATTTCCCATGTATTTCAATGGGGAGACCCTTCAAATCCTCATTCAACTTACTCCTCTTTAAACTGTATCTACTTCCACATACATTGACATAGAGCCACCATTCAAACTTTAAAACGAAGACAAGACATTCAACTATTCAACTTGTATTTATCTTTTCAATATCTGTTATACTTTTTCTTCAGTTCCAGTTTAAGTTTCATGATGTTTTTTCAGCCGTTTCAGAGTTTATAATGGGTGTGTATGGGACGGAATGTTGGGGCTAGAGTGAGACAGCTGAACTGCTAGAGTGAGAGGAGCGAAAAAATTAATCTTAAAATATTTTTTAAAACTGCTGCTGTGTCCACGGTGTTTGCTCTACAGGTATGATTTTACCCTCAAAACGTAGCCATCGCTGTCCTCTTTCATCCAATGTGTTTACTATTGTACTAGGTGTTATGGTTCTTTCATAAATGTCACCAATGCACAGCCTCCTCCCTCCAACTCCTCCATAGACTCTAATGTTAAAATGGCTCAGAAGGTTCGTTTGAAAACCAGAAGTACAGGCTGTCTTTACACTGTCACCACGTCCATATAATAAACTCCACAAGCATGAAAACTGAGAATTAGGTAGACTGGACATTGCTGTCGCTCACGGTGAAAGAATTTTGTCAATAGGACCTGTACTTTTCATTTGGGAGCGATTTGTTTCGACCTGACTTTTCTATTCATTTTAAGCAGCAAAAGTGAGGTGCATGTCTGTGCGCGTGTGTATGGAGCCAGTGGGTGCAGTCACTATAGCAACCAGGCTCACACCTGCCTGCCTAATGAGCTCTGTCTCTCACTCTGCCAAGAATCATCTTAAACACTTCTCTTTCAACTGCTGCTGTGTCCACAGTGTTTGCTCTACAACCATCATTTTACCCTCAAAACGTCACCATCGTTCTTCTCTTTCCAACACTGTGTCTTTGAAAGCTCAGATCTGTAAAGTTTTTAAACTGTGTGGATCCAAGTGGAGGGATCACATTTTAGTCATTCAGTGATTCAAAGAATATGAACTTTTAATATTCATTCAGATGTTTTCTGACTCTAAATAGTCTTTTGTCATTTCTTATGTTTTTCTAATTTACATTTAAAACATTTTCAGCTCTTTTCCAACTTATTCTCAGTGGTTGTCAGCTTTTAGCAGTTCAGCTTTTTTGTTTTCAGGTACAAATTTCTGTATTTTTCATCTCATTCAACATTTTTAACTTAAAATTCAGCAATTAATTCATTTCAGTGCATACATTCAGATTCAAGCATTCACACTGCAGTTTCTTCAGAAAATGCACTTTCTAGTTATATTTTATTATATATTCCGTACGTTTTTTGTACTGTATCTCCTTCAAAACCGTTCAACTTAGAAAAACCATTCAAACACCATTAGATTCCTCTTCTTTTGGACATGACTGCTTCTACTTTTCTCATTTTTAACATTTATATTTTAATTTTATTCAACTTTTTCAACAAAAATTTCCCATGTATTTCAATGGGGAGACCCTTCAAATCCTCATTCAACTTACTCATTTTCAAACTGTATCTACTTCAACATACGTTGACATAGAGCCACCATTCAAACTTTAAAACGAAGACAAGACATTCAACTATTCAACTTGTATTTATCTTTTCAATATCTGTTATACTTTTTCTTCAGTTCCAGTTTAAGTTTCATGATGTTTTTTCAGCCATTTCAGCGTTTATAATGGGTGTGTATGGGACGGAATGTTGGGGCTAGAGTGAGACAGCTCAACTGCTAGAGTGAGAGGAGCGAAAAAATTAATCTTAAAATCTTTTTTAAAACTGCTGCTGTGTCCGCAGCGTTTGCTCTACAGGTATGATTTTACCCTCAAAACGTAGCCATCGCTGTCCTCTTTCATCCAATGTGTTTACTATTGTGCTAGGTGTTATGGTTCTTTCATAAATGTCACCAAAGCACAGCCTCCTCCCTCCAACTCCTCCATAGACTCCAATGTTAAAATGGCTCAGAAAGTTCCTTTGAAAATCACAAGAGCAGGCTGTCTTTACACTGTCACCACGTCCATATAATAAACTCCACAGGCATGAAAACTGAGAATTAGGTAGACTAGACATTGCTGCCGCTCACGGTGAAAGAATTTTGTCAATACGACTTATACTTTTCATTTGGGAGCGATTTGTTTCGGCCTGACTTTTCTGTTCATTTTAAGCAGCAAAAGTGAGGTGCATGTCTGTGTGCGTGTGTATGGAGCCCCTGGCTCAGTCACTATAGCAACCAGGCTCACACCTGCCTGCCTAACGAGCTCTCTCTCACTCTGCCAAGATTCATCTTGAACACTTCTCTTTCAACAGCTGCTGTGTCCACAGTATTTGCCCTACAGCCATCATTTTACCCTCAAAATGAAGCCATCGTTCTTCTCTTTCCAACAGCGTGTCTTTCAAAGCTCAGAGATGTAAACCTTTAAAACTGTGTGGATCCAAGTGGAGTGATCATATTTTAGTCATTCAGTGATTCAAAGAATATGAACTTTTAATATTCATTCAGATGTTTCTGACTCTAAATAGTCTTTTCTCATTTTTAGGTTTTCTAATTTACATTTAAAACATTTTAGCTATTTTCCAACTTCTTCTCTGTGCTTGTCAGCTTTTAGCAGTTCAGCACTTTTGTTTTCAGGTGAAAATTTCTGTATTTTTCATCTCATTCAACATTTTTAACTTAAAATTCAGCAATTAATTCTTTCAGTGCATATATTCAGATTCAAGCATTCACACTGCAGTTTCTTCAGAAAATGCACTTTCTAGTTATATTTTATTATATATTCCGTACGTTTTTTGTACTGTATCTCCTTCAAAACCGTTCAACTTAGAAAAACCATTCAAACACCATTAGATTCCTCTTCTTTTGGACATGACTGCTTCTACTTTTCTCATTTTTAACATTTATATTTTTAATTTTATTCAACTTTTTTCAACAAAAATTTCCCATGTATTTCAATGGGGAGACCCTTCAAATCCTCATTCAACTTACTCCTCTTTAAACTGTATCTACTTCCACATACATTGACATAGAGCCACCATTCAAACTTTAAAACGAAGACAAGACATTCAACTATTCAACTTGTATTTATCTTTTCAATATCTGTTATACTTTTTCTTCAGTTCCAGTTTAAGTTTCATGATGTTTTTTCAGCCGTTTCAGAGTTTATAATGGGTGTGTATGGGACGGAATGTTGGGGCTAGAGTGAGACAGCTGAACTGCTAGAGTGAGAGGAGCGAAAAAATTAATCTTAAAATATTTTTTAAAACTGCTGCTGTGTCCACGGTGTTTGCTCTACAGGTATGATTTTACCCTCAAAACGTAGCCATCGCTGTCCTCTTTCATCCAATGTGTTTACTATTGTACTAGGTGTTATGGTTCTTTCATAAATGTCACCAATGCACAGCCTCCTCCCTCCAACTCCTCCATAGACTCTAATGTTAAAATGGCTCAGAAGGTTCGTTTGAAAACCAGAAGTACAGGCTGTCTTTACACTGTCACCACGTCCATATAATAAACTCCACAAGCATGAAAACTGAGAATTAGGTAGACTGGACATTGCTGTCGCTCACGGTGAAAGAATTTTGTCAATAGGACCTGTACTTTTCATTTGGGAGCGATTTGTTTCGACCTGACTTTTCTATTCATTTTAAGCAGCAAAAGTGAGGTGCATGTCTGTGCGCGTGTGTATGGAGCCAGTGGGTGCAGTCACTATAGCAACCAGGCTCACACCTGCCTGCCTAATGAGCTCTGTCTCTCACTCTGCCAAGAATCATCTTAAACACTTCTCTTTCAACTGCTGCTGTGTCCACAGTGTTTGCTCTACAACCATCATTTTACCCTCAAAACGTCACCATCGTTCTTCTCTTTCCAACACTGTGTCTTTGAAAGCTCAGATATGTAAAGTTTTTAAACTGTGTGGATCCAAGTGGAGGGATCACATTTTAGTCATTCAGTGATTCAAAGAATATGAACTTTTAATATTCATTCAGATGTTTTCTGACTCTAAATAGTCTTTTGTCATTTCTTATGTTTTTCTAATTTACATTTAAAACATTTTCAGCTCTTTTCCAACTTATTCTCAGTGGTTGTCAGCTTTTAGCAGTTCAGCTTTTTTGTTTTCAGGTACAAATTTCTGTATTTTTCATCTCATTCAACATTTTAACTTAAAATTCAGCAATTAATTCATTTCAGTGCATACATTCAGATTCAAGCATTCACACTGCAGTTTCTTCAGAAAATGCACTTTCTAGTTATATTTTATTATATATTCCGTACGTTTTTTGTACTGTATCTCCTTCAAAACCGTTCAACTTAGAAAAACCATTCAAACACCATTAGATTCCTCTTCTTTTGGACATGACTGCTTCTACTTTTCTCATTTTTAACATTTATATTTTTAATTTTATTCAACTTTTTTCAACAAAAATTTCCCATGTATTTCAATGGGAGACCCTTCAAATCCTCATTCAACTTACTCATTTTCAAACTGTATCTACTTCAACATACGTTGACATAGAGCCACCATTCAAACTTTAAAACGAAGACAAGACATTCAACTATTCAACTTGTATTTATCTTTTCAATATCTGTTATACTTTTTCTTCAGTTCCAGTTTAAGTTTCATGATGTTTTTTCAGCCATTTCAGCGTTTATAATGGGTGTGTATGGGACGGAATGTTGGGGCTAGAGTGAGACAGCTCAACTGCTAGAGTGAGAGGAGCGAAAAAATTAATCTTAAAATCTTTTTAAAACTGCTGCTGTGTCCGCAGCGTTTGCTCTACAGGTATGATTTTACCCTCAAAACGTAGCCATCGCTGTCCTCTTTCATCCAATGTGTTTACTATTGTGCTAGGTGTTATGGTTCTTTCATAAATGTCACCAAAGCACAGCCTCCTCCCTCCAACTCCTCCATAGACTCCAATGTTAAAATGGCTCAGAAAGTTCCTTTGAAAATCACAAGAGCAGGCTGTCTTTACACTGTCACCACGTCCATATAATAAACTCCACAGGCATGAAAACTGAGAATTAGGTAGACTAGACATTGCTGCCGCTCACGGTGAAAGAATTTTGTCAATACGACTTATACTTTTCATTTGGGAGCGATTTGTTTCGGCCTGACTTTTCTGTTCATTTTAAGCAGCAAAAGTGAGGTGCATGTCTGTGTGCGTGTGTATGGAGCCCCTGGCTCAGTCACTATAGCAACCAGGCTCACACCTGCCTGCCTAACGAGCTCTCTCTCACTCTGCCAAGATTCATCTTGAACACTTCTCTTTCAACAGCTGCTGTGTCCACAGTATTTGCCCTACAGCCATCATTTTACCCTCAAAATGAAGCCATCGTTCTTCTCTTTCCAACAGCGTGTCTTTCAAAGCTCAGAGATGTAAACTTTAAACTGTGTGGATCCAAGTGGAGTGATCATATTTTAGTCATTCAGTGATTCAAAGAATATGAACTTTTAATATTCATTCAGATGTTTTCTGACTCTAAATAGTCTTTTCTCATTTTTTAGGTTTTTCTAATTTACATTTAAAACATTTTAGCTATTTTCCAACTTCTTCTCTGTGCTTGTCAGCTTTTAGCAGTTCAGCACTTTTGTTTTCAGGTGAAAATTTCTGTATTTTTCATCTCATTCAACATTTTTAACTTAAAATTCAGCAATTAATTCTTTTCAGTGCATATATTCAGATTCAAGCATTCACACTGCAGTTTCTTCAGAAAATGCACTTTCTAGTTATATTTTATTATATATTCCGTACGTTTTTGTACTGTATCTCCTTCAAAACCGTTCAACTTAGAAAAACCATTCAAACACCATTAGATTCCTCTTCTTTGGACATGACTGCTTCTACTTTTCTCATTTTTAACATTTATATTTTTAATTTTATTCAACTTTTTTCAACAAAAATTTCCCATGTATTTCAATGGGGAGACCCTTCAAATCCTCATTCAACTTACTCATTTTCAAACTGTATCTACTTCAACATACGTTGACATAGAGCCACCATTCAAACTTTAAAACGAAGACAAGACATTCAACTATTCAACTTGTATTTATCTTTTCAATATCTGTTATACTTTTCTTCAGTTCCAGTTTAAGTTTCATGATGTTTTTTCAGCCATTTCAGCGTTTATAATGGGTGTGTATGGGACGGAATGTTGGGGCTAGAGTGAGACAGCTCAACTGCTAGAGTGAGAGGAGCGAAAAAATTAATCTTAAAATCTTTTTTAAAACTGCTGCTGTGTCCGCAGCGTTTGCTCTACAGGTATGATTTTACCCTCAAAACGTAGCCATCGCTGTCCTCTTTCATCCAATGTGTTTACTATTGTGCTAGGTGTTATGGTTCTTTCATAAATGTCACCAAAGCACAGCCTCCTCCCTCCAACTCCTCCATAGACTCCAATGTTAAAATGGCTCAGAAAGTTCCTTTGAAAATCAGAAGAGCAGGCTGTCTTTACACTGTCACCACGTCCATATAATAAACTCCACAGGCATGAAAACTGAGAATTAGGTAGACTAGACATTGCTGCCGCTCACGGTGAAAGAATTTTGTCAATACGACTTATACTTTTCATTTGGGAGCGATTTGTTTCGGCCTGACTTTTCTGTTCATTTTAAGCAGCAAAAGTGAGGTGCATGTCTGTGTGCGTGTGTATGGAGCCCCTGGCTCAGTCACTATAGCAACCAGGCTCACACCTGCCTGCCTAACGAGCTCTCTCTCACTCTGCCAAGATTCATCTTGAACACTTCTCTTTCAACAGCTGCTGTGTCCACAGTATTTGCCCTACAGCCATCATTTTACCCTCAAAATGAAGCCATCGTTCTTCTCTTTCCAACAGCGTGTCTTTCAAAGCTCAGAGATGTAAACCTTTAAAACTGTGTGGATCCAAGTGGAGTGATCATATTTTAGTCATTCAGTGATTCAAAGAATATGAACTTTTAATATTCATTCAGATGTTTTCTGACTCTAAATAGTCTTTTCTCATTACTCAGGTTTTTCTAATTTACATTTAAAACATTTTCAGCTATTTTCCAACTTCTTCTCTGTGCTTGTCAGCTTTTAGCAGTTCAGCACTTTTGTTTTCAGGTGAAAATTTCTGTATTTTTCATCTCATTCAACATTTTTAACTTAAAATTCAGCAATTAATTCTTTCAGTGCATATATTCAGATTCAAGCATTCACACTGCAGTTTCTTCAGAAAATGCACTTTCTAGTTACTATATTTTATTATATATTCCGTACGTTTTTTGTACTGTATCTCCTTCAAAACCGTTCAACTTAGAAAAACCATTCAAACACCATTAGATTCCTCTTCTTTGGACATGACTGCTTCTACTTTTCTCATTTTAACATTTATATTTTTAATTTTATTCAACTTTTTTCAACAAAAATTTCCCATGTATTTCAATGGGGAGACCCTTCAAATCCTCATTCAACTTACTCATTTTCAAACTGTATCTACTTCAACATACGTTGACATAGAGCCACCATTCAAACTTTAAAACGAAGACAAGACATTCAACTATTCAACTTGTATTTATCTTTTCAATATCTGTTATACTTTTTCTTCAGTTCCAGTTTAAGTTTCATGATGTTTTTTCAGCCATTTCAGAGTTTATAATGGGTGTGTATGGGACGGAATGTTGGGCTAGAGTGAGACAGCTCAACTGCTAGAGTGAGAGGAGCGAAAAATTAATCTTAAAATCTTTTTTAAAACTGCTGCTGTGTCCGCAGCGTTTGCTCTACAGGTATGATTTTACCCTCAAAACGTAGCCATCGCTGTCCTCTTTCATCCAATGTGTTTACTATTGTGCTAGGTGTTATGGTTCTTTCATAAATGTCACCAAAGCACAGCCTCCTCCCTCCAACTCCTCCATAGACTCCAATGTTAAAATGGCTCAGAAAGTTCCTTTGAAAATCAGAAGAGCAGGCTGTCTTTACACTGTCACCACGTCCATATAATAAACTCCACAGGCATGAAAACTGAGAATTAGGTAGACTAGACATTGCTGCCGCTCACGGTGAAAGAATTTTGTCAATACGACTTATACTTTTCATTTGGGAGCGATTTGTTTCGGCCTGACTTTTCTGTTCATTTTAAGCAGCAAAAGTGAGGTGCATGTCTGCGTGTGTATGGGCCATTGGGTGCAGTCACTATAGCAACCAGGCTCACACCTGCCTGCTTAACGAGCTCTCTCTCTCACTGTGCCAAGATTCATTTTAAACACTTCTCTTTCAACTGCTGCTGTGTCCACAGTGTTTGCTCTACAGCCATCATTTTACCCTCAAAACGTCGCCATCGTTCTTCTCTTTCCAACACAGTGTCTTTCAAAGCTCAGAGATGTAAACCCTTAAAACTGTGTGGATCCAAGTGGAGGGATCACATTTTAGTCATTCAGTGATTCAAAGAATATGAACTTTTAATATTCATTCAGATGTTTTCTGACTCTAAATAGTCTTTTGTCATTTCTTATGTTTTTCTAATTTACATTTAAAACATTTTCAGCTCTTTTCCAACTTCTTCTCTGTGGTTGTCAGCTTTTAGCAGTTCAGCTTTTTTGTTTTCAGGTGCAAATTTCTGTATTTTTCATCTCATTCAACATTTTTAACTTAAAATTCAGCAATTAATTCATTTCAGTGCATACATTGAGATTCAAGCATTCACACTGCAGTTTCTTCAGAAAATGCACTTTCTAGTTATTAGTGTGAATGCTTGTAAAAGCATTCACAGTATAGTTGTTGTAATCTTTATTAGTGTGAATGGTTGTAAAAGCATTCACAGTATTGTTCTTCTAATCTTTATTATTATTATATATTCCGTACGTTTTTGGCATCTAATTCCTTCAAAACCGCTCAACTTAGAAAAACCATTCAAACACCTTTAGATTCCTCTTCTTTTGGACATGACTGCTTGTATTTTTCTCATTCATAACATTTATATTTTTAAAATTATTTAACTTTTTTCAACAAAAATTTCCCATGTATTTCAATGGGGAGACCCTTAAAATTCTCCTTCAACTTACTCATTTTTAAACTCGTATTACTTCCATATACGTTGACATAGAGCGATCATTCAAACTTTAAAACGAAGACAAGACATTCAACTATTCAACTTGTATTTATCTTTTCAATATCTGTTATACTTTTTCTTCAGTTCCAGTTTAAGTTTCATGATGTTTTTTCAGCCATTTCAGAGTTTATAATGGGTGTGTATGGGACGGAATGTTGGGGCTAGAGTGAGACAGCTCAACTGCTAGAGTGAGAGGAGCGAAAAAATTAATCTTAAAATCTTTTTTAAAACTGCTGCTGTGTCCGCAGCGTTTCCTCTACAGGTATGATTTTACCCTCAAAACGTAGCCATCGCTGTCCTCTTTCATCCAATGTGTTTACTATTGTGCTAGGTGTTATGGTTCTTTCATAAATGTCACCAAAGCACAGCCTCCTCCCTCCAACTCCTCCATAGACTCCAATGTTAAAATGGCTCAGAAAGTTCCTTTGAAAATCAGAAGAGCAGGCTGTCTTTACACTGTCACCACGTCCATATAATAAACTCCACAGGCATGAAAACTGAGAATTAGGTAGACTAGACATTGCTGCCGCTCACGGTGAAAGAATTTTGTCAATACGACTTATACTTTTCATTTGGGAGCGATTTGTTTCGGACTGACTTTTCTGTTCATTTTAAGCAGCAAAAGTGAGGTGCATGTCTGCGTGTGTATGGGGCCATTGGGTGCAGTCACTATAGCAACCAGGCTCACACCTGCCTGCCTAACGAGCTCTGTCCCTCACTCTGCCAAGATTCATCTTAACTACTTCTCTTTCAACTGCTGCTGTGTCCACAGTGTTTGCCCTACAGCCATCATTTTACCCTCAAAACGTCGCCATCGATGTTCTCTTTCCAACAGCATGTCTTTCAAAGCTCAGAAATATAAACTTTTTAAACTGTGTGGATCCAAGTGGAGGGATCACATTTCAGTCATTCAGTGATTCAAAGAATATGAACTTTTAATATTCATTCAGATGTTTTCTGACTCTAAATTTTCTTTCTCATTTCTTAGGTTTTCCCAATTTAATTTAAAAACTTTTCAGCTATTTTCCAACTTCTTCTGTGTGAACATCAGCTTTCAACGTTCTGCACTTTTGTTTTCAGGTTAAAACTCTGCATTTTCCAGCTCATTCAACATTTTTATTTTAACTCAAAATTCAGCAATTAATTCATTTCAGTGCATACATTCAGATTCAAGCATTCACACTGCAGTTTCTTCAGAAAATGCACTTTCTAGTTATTAGTGTGAATGCTTGTAAAAGCATTCACAGTATAGTTGTTGTAATCTTTATTATTATTATTATTATATATTCCGTACGTTTTTTGGCATCTAATTCCTTCAAAACCGCTCAACTTAGAAAAACCATTCAAACACCATTAGATTCCTCTTCTTTTGGACATGACTGCTTCTATTTTTCTCATTTATAACATTTATATTTTTAAATTATTCAACTTTTTTCAACAAAAATTTCCCATGTATTTCAATGGGAAGACCCTTCAAAATCTCCTTCAACTTACTCATTTTTAAACTCGTATTACTTCCATATATGTTGACATAGAGCCACCATTCAAACTTTAAAACGAAGACAAGACATTCAACTATTCAACTTGTATTTATCTTTTCAATATCTATTATACTTTTTCTTCAGTTCCAGTTTAAGTTTCATGATGTTTTTTCAGCCGTTTCAGAGTTTATAATGGGTGTGTATGGGACGGAATGTTGGGGCTAGAGTGAGACAGCTGATCTGCTAGAGTGAGAGGAGCAAAAAAATTAATCTTAAAATCTTTTTTAAAACTGCTGCTGTGTCCACGGTGTTTGGTCTACAGGTCTGATTTTACCCTCAAAACGTAGCCATCGCTGTCCTCTTTCATCCAATGTGTTTACTATTGTACTAGGTGTTATGGTTCTTTCATAAATGTCACCAATGCACAGCCTCCTCCCTCCAACTCCTCCATAGACTCTAATGTTAAAATGGCTCAGAAGGTTCGTTTGAAAACCAGAAGTACAGGCTGTCTTTACACTGTCACCACGTCCATATAATAAACTCCACAGGCATGAAAACTGAGAATTAGGTAGACTGGACATTGCTGTCGCTCACGGTGAAAGAATTTTGTCAATAGGACCTGTACTTTTCATTTGGGAGCGATTTGTTTCGACCTGACTTTTCTGTTCATTTTAAGCAGCAAAAGTGAGGTGCATGTCTGTGTGCGTGTGTACTGAGCCATTGGGTGCAGTTACTATAGCAACCAGGCTCACACCTGCCTGCCTAACGAGCTCTGTCTCTCACTGTGCCAAGATTCATCTTAAACACTTCTCTTTCAACTGCTGCTGTGTCCACAGTGTTTGGTCTACAGCCATCATTTTACCCTCAAAACGAAGCCATCGTTCTTCTCTTTCCAACAGCATGTCTTTCAAAGCTCAGAGATGTAAACCTTTAAAAGTATGTGGTTCCAAGTGGAGGGATTCACTTTAGTCATTCAGTGATTCAAAGAATATGAACTTTTAATATTCATTCAGATGTTTTCTGACTCTAAATTTTCTGTTCTCATTTCTTAGGTTTTCAAATTTAATTTAAAACTTTTCAGCTATTTTCCAACTTCTTCTGTGTGAACATCAGCTTTCAAAGTTCTGCACTTTTGTTTTCAGGTTAAAAACTCTGTATTTTCCAGCTCATTCAACATTTTATTTTAACTTAAATTCAGCAATTAATTCATTTCAGTGCATACATTCAGATTCAAGCATTCACACTGCAGTTTCTTCAGAAATGCACTTTCTAGTTAGTGTGAATGCTTGTAAAAGCATTCACAGTATTGTTCTTCTAATCTTTATTATTATATTTTATTCTTCCGTACGTTTTTTGTACTGTATCTCCTTCAAAACCGTTCAACTTAGAAAAACCATTCAAACACCATTAGATTCCTCTTCTTTTGGACATGACTGCTTCTATTTTTCTCATTTTTAACATTTATATTTTTAATTTTATTTAACTTTTTTCAACAAAAATTCCCATGTATTTCAATGGGAGACCCTTCAAATCCTCATTCAACTTACTCATTTTTAAACTGTATCTACTTCCACATACATTGACATAGAGCCACCATTCAAACTTTAAAACGAAGACAAAACATTCAACTATTCAGTTGTATTTATCTTTTCAATATCTCTTATACTTTTTCTTCAGTTCCAGTTTAAGTTTCATGATGTTTTTTCACCCATTTCAGAGTTTATAATGGGTGTGTATGGGACGGAATGTTGGGGCTAGAGTGAGACAGCTCAACTGCTAGAGTGAGAGGAGCAAAAAATAATCTTAAAATATTTTTTAAAACTGCTGCTGTGTCCACAGTGTTTGGTCTACAGGTATGATTTTACCCTCAAAACGTAGCCATCGCTGTCCTCTTTCATCCAATGTGTTTACTATTGTCTAGGTGTTATGGTTCTTTCATAAATGTCACCAAAGCACAGCCTCCTCCCTCCAACTCCTCCATAGACTCTAATGTTAAAATGGCTCAGAAGGTTCGTTTGAAAATCAGAAGAGCATGGTGTTTTACACTGTCACCACGTCCATATAATAAACTCCTCAGGCATGAAAACTGAGAATTAGGTAGACTGGACAGTGCTGCCGCTCACGGTGAAAGAATTTGTCAATAGGACCTGTACTTTTCATTTGGGAGGATTTGTTTGGGCCTGACTTTTCTGTTCATTTTAAGCAGCAAAAGTGAGGTGCATGTCTGTGCGTGTGTATGGAGCCATTGGGTGCAGTCACTATAGCAACCAGGCTCACACCTGCCTGCCTAATGAGCTCTCTCTCTCACTGTGCCAAGATTCATCTTAAACACTTCTCTTTCAACTGCTGCTGTGTCCACAGTGTTTGCTCTACAGACATCATTTTACCCTCAAAACGTCGCCATCGTTCTTCTCTTTCCAACACTGTGTCTTTCAAAGCTCAGAGATGTAAAGCTTTAAAACTGTGTGGATCCAAGTGGAGGGATCACATTTTAGTCATTCAGTGATTCAAAGAATATGAACTTTTAATATTCATTCAGATGTTTTCTGACTCTAAATTTTCTTTTCTCATTACTTAGGTTTTTCTAATTTACATTTAAAACATTTTCAGCTATTTTCCAACTTCTTCTCTGTGGTTGTCAGCTTTTAGCAGTTCAGCACTTTTGTTTTCAGGTGCAAATTTCTGTATTTTTCATCTCATTCAAATTTTTAACTAAAATTCAGCAATTAATACATTTCAGTGCATACATTCAGATTCAAGCATTCACACTGCAGTTTCTTCAGAAAATGCACTTTCTAGTTAGTGTGAATGCTTGCAAAGCATTCACAGTATTGTTGTTGTAATCTTTATTATTATTATTATTATATATTCCGTACGTTTTTGTGCATCTATCTCCTTCAAAACCGTTCAACTTAGAAAAACCATTCAAACACCATTAGATTCCTCTTCTTTTGGACAAGTGTGCTTGTATTTTTCTCATTTATAACATTTATATTTTTAAAATTATTCAACTTTTTTCAACAAAAATTTCCCATGTATTTCAATGGGGAGACCCTTCAAATCCTCATTCAGCTTACTCATTTTCAAACTGTATCTACTTCACATACGTTGACATAGAGCCACCATTCAAACTTTAAACGAAGACAAGACATTCAACTATTCAACTTGTATTTATCTTTTCAATATCCATTATACTTTTTCTTCAGTTCCAGTTTAAGTTTCATGATGTTTTTTCAGCCGTTTCAGAGTTTATAATGGGTGTGTATGGGACGGAATGTTGGGGCTAGAGTGAGACAGCTCAACTGCTAGAGTGAGAGGAGCGAAAAAATTAATCTTAAAATCTTTTTTAAAACTGCTGCTGTGTCCGCAGCGTTTCGTCTACAGGTATGATTTTACCCTCAAAACGTAGCCATCGCTGTCCTCTTTCATCCAATGTGTTTACTATTGTGCTAGGTGTTATGGTTCTTTCATAAATGTCACCAAAGCACAGCCTCCTCCCTCCAACTCCTCCATAGACTCCAATGTTAAAATGGCTCAGAAAGTTCGTTTGAAAATCAGAAGAGCAGGCTGTCTTTACACTGTCACCACGTCCATATATAAACTCCACAGGCATGAAAACTGAGAATTAGGTAGACTAGACATTGCTGCCGCTCACGGTGAAAGAATTTTGTCAATACGACCTATACTTTTCATTTGGGAGCGATTTGTTTCGGCCTGACTTTTCTGTTCATTTTAAGCAGCAAAAGTGAGGTGCATGTCTGCGTGTGTATGGGGCCATTGGGTGCAGTCACTATAGCAACCAGGCTCACACCTGCCTGCTTAACGAGCTCTGTCTCTCACTGTGCCAAGATTCATTTTAAACACTTCTCTTTCAACTGCTGCTGTGTCCACAGTGTTTGCCCTACAGCCATCATTTTACCCTCAAAACGTCGCCATCGATGTTCTCTTTCCAACAGCATGTCTTTCAAAGCTCAGAATATAAACTTTTAAACTCTGTGGATCCAAGTGGAGGATCACATTTCAGTCATTCAGTGATTCAAAGAATATGAACTTTTAATATTCATTCAGATGTTTTCTGACTCTAAATTTTCTTTCTCATTCTTAGGTTTTTCTAATTTACATTTAAAACATTTTCAGCTCTTTTCCACTTCTTCTGTGTGATTCAGCTTTTAGCAGTTCAGCACTTTTGTTTTCAGGTGCAAATTTCTGTATTTTTCATCTCATTCAAATTTTAACTTAAATTCAGCAATTAATTCATTTCAGTGCATACATTCAGATTCAAGCATTCACACTGCAGTTTCTTCAGAAAATGCACTTTCTAGTTATTATTATATATTCCGTACGTTTTTTGCATCTATCTCCTTCAAAACCGTTCAACTTAGAAAAACCATTCAAACACCGTTAGATTCCTCTTCTTTTGGACATGACTGCTTCTACTTTTCTCATTTATAACATTTATATTTTTTAAATTATTCAACTTTTTTCAACAAAAATTTCCCATGTATTTCAATGGGGAGACCCTTCAAATCCTCATTCAACTTACTCATTTCAAACTGTATCTACTTAACATACGTTGACATAGAGCCACCATTCAAACTTTAAAACGAAGACAAGACATTCAACTATTCAACTTGTATTTATCTTTTCAATATGTATTATCCTTTTTCTTCAGTTCCAGTTTAAGTTTCATGATGATTTTTCAGCCGTTTCAGAGTTTATAATGGGTGTGTATGGGACGGAATGTTGGGGCTAGAGTGAGAAGGCTCAACTGCCAGAGTGAGAGGAGCGAAAAAATTAATCTGAAAATCTTTTTTAAAACTGCTGCTGTGTCCGCAGCGTTTGCTCTACAGGTATGATTTTACCCTCAAACGTAGCCATCGCTGTCCTCTTTCATCCAATGTGTTTACTATTGTACTAGGTGTTATGGTTCTTTCATAAATGTCACCAAAGCACAGCCTCCTCCCTCCAACTCCTCCATAGACTCTAATGTTAAAATGGCTCAGAAGTTCGTTTGAAATCAGAAGAGCATGGTGTTTTACACTGTCACCACGTCCATATAATAAACTCCACAGGCATGAAAACTGAGAATTAGGTAGACTGGACATTGCTGCCGCTCACGGTGAAAGAATTTCGTCAATAGGACCTGTACTTTTCATTTGGGAGCAATTTGTTTCGACCTGACTTTTCTGTTCATTTTAAGCAGCAAAAGTGAGGTGCATGTCTGTGTGCGTGTGTACTGAGCCATTGGGTGCAGTTACTATAGCAACCAGGCTCACACCTGCCTGCCTAACGAGCTCTGTCTCTCACTGTGCCAAGATTCATCTTAAACACTTCTCTTTCAACTGCTGCTGTGTCCACAGTGTTTGCTCTACAGCCATCATTTTACCCTCAAACGAAGCCATCGTTCTTCTCTTTCCAACAGCATGTCTTTCAAAGCTCAGAGATGTAAACCTTTAAAGTGTGTGGTTCCAAGTGGAGGGATTCACTTTAGTCATTCAGTGATTCAAAGAATATGAACTTTTAATATTCATTCAGATGTTTTCTGACTCTAAATTTTCTGTTCTCATTTCTTAGGTTTTCCAAATTTTAATTTAAAAACTTTTCAGCTATTTTCCAACTTCTTCTGTGTGAACATCAGCTTTCAAAGTTCTGCACTTTTGTTTTCAGGTTAAAACTCTGTATTTTCCAGCTCATTCAACATTTTATTTTAACTTAAATTCAGCAATTAATTCATTTCAGTGCATACATTCAGATTCAAGCATTCACACTGCAGTTTCTTCAGAAATGCACTTTCTAGTTATTATTATATATTATATATTCCGTACGTTTTTTGGCATCTAATTCCTTCAAAACCGCTCAACTTAGAAAAACCATTCAAACACCATTAGATTCCTCTTCTTTTGGACATGACTGCTTGTATTTTTCTCATTTATAACATTTATATTTTTAAAATTATTCAACTTTTTTCAACAAAAATTTCCCATGTATTTCAATGGGAGACCCTTCAAATCTCCTTCAACTTACTCATTTTAAACTGTATTACTTCCATATACGTTGACATAGAGCCACCATTCAAACTTTAAAACGAAGACAAGACATTCAACTATTCAACTTGTATTTATCTTTTCAATATCTATTATACTTTTTCTTCAGTTCCAGTTTAAGTTTCATGATGTTTTTTCAGCCGTTCAGAGTTTATAATGGGTGTGTATGGGACGGAATGTTGGGGCTAGAGTGAGACAGCTCAACTGCTAGAGTGAGAGGAGCAAAAAATTATCTTAAAATATTTTTTAAAACTGCTGCTGTGTCCGCGCGTTTGCTCTACAAGTATGATTTTACCCTCAAAACGTAGCCATCGCTGTCCTCTTTCATCCAATGTGTTTACTATTGTAATAGGTGTTATGGTTCTTTCATAAATGTCACCAATGCACAGCCTCCTCCCTCCAACTCCTCCATAGACTCTAATGTTAAAATGGCTCAGAAGGTTCGTTTGAAAATCAGAAGAGCATGGTGTCTTTCCACTGTCACCACGTCCATATAATAAACTCCACAGGCATGAAAACTGAGAATTAGGTAGACTGGACATTGCTGCCGCTCACGGTGAAAGAATTTCGTCAATAGGACCTGTACTTTTCATTTGGGAGCGATTTGTTTCGGCCTGACTTTTCGTTCATTTTAAGCAGCAAAAGTGAGGTGCATGTCTGTGCGCGTGTGTATGGAGCCATTGGGTGCAGTCACTATAGCAACCAGGCTCACACCTGCCTGCCTAATGAGCTCTGTCTCTCACTTGCCAAGATTCATCTTAAACACTTCTCTTTCAACTGCTGCTGTGTCCACAGTGTTTGTCTACAGCCATCATTTTACCCTCAAAACGAGCCATCGTTTTTCTCTTTCCAACAGCATGTCTTTCAAAGCTCAGAGATGTAAACCTTTAAAAGTGTGTGGATCCAAGTGTAGGGATTACACTTTAGTCATTCAGTGATTCAAAGAATATGAACTTTTAATATTCATTCAGTTGTTTTCTGACTCTAAATTTTCTGTTCTCATTTCTTAGGTTTTCCAAATTTTAATTTAAAACTTTTCAGCTATTTCCAACTTCTTCTGTGTGAACATCACTTTCAAAGTTCTGCACTTTTTTTTCAGGTTAAAACTCTGTATTTTCCAGCTCATTCAACATTTGTATTTTTAACTCAAAATTCAGCAATTAATTCATTTCAGTGCATACATTCAGATTCAAGCATTCACACTGCAGTTTCTTCAGAAAATGCACTTTCTAGTCTTTATTAGTGTGAATGCTTGTAAAAGCATTCACAGTATTGTTCTTCTAATCTTTATTATTATTAGTGTGATGCTTGTAAAGCATTCACAGTATTGTTCTTCTAATCTTTATTCTATTTATTATAGATTCCGTACGTTTTTTGTACTCTATCTCCTTCAAAACCGTTCAACTTAGAAAACCATTCAAACACCGTTAGATTCCTCTTCTTTTGGACACGACTGCTTCTATTTTTCTCATTCATAACATTTATATTTTTAAAATTATTCAACTTTTTTCAACAAAAATTTCCCATGTATTTCAATGGGGACACCCTTCAAATTCTCATTCAACTCACTCCTCTTTAAACTGTATCTACTTCCACATACATTGACGTAGAGCCACCATTCAAACTTTAAAACGAAGACAAGACATTCAACTATTCAACTTGTATTTATCTTTTCAATATCTTTTATACTTTTTCTTCAGTTCCAGTTTAAGTTTCATGATGTTTTTTCACCCGTTTCAGAGTTTATAATGGGTGTGTATGGACGGAATGTTGGGGCTAGAGTGAGACAGCTCAGCTGCTAGAGTGAGAGGAGCGAAAAAATTACTCTTAAAATATTTTTTAAACTGCTGCTGTGTCCACGGTGTTTGGTCTACAGGTATGATTTTACCCTCAAAACGTAGCCATCGCTGTCCTCTTTCATCCAATGTGTTTACTATTGTACTAGGTGTTATGGTTCTTTCATAAATGTCACCAATGCACAGCTCCTCCCTCCAGCTCCTCCATAGACTCTAATGTTAAAATGGCTCAGAAGGTTCGTTTGAAAACCAGAAGTACAGGCTGTCTTTACACTGTCACCACGTCCATATAATAAACTCCACAGGCATGAAACTGAGAATTAGGTAGACTGGACATTGCTGTCGCTCACGGTGAAGAATTTTGTCAATAGGACCTGTACTTTTCATTTGGGAGCGATTTGTTTCGACCTGACTTTTCTGTTCATTTTAAGCAGCAAAAGTGAGGTGCATGTCTGTGTGCGTGTGTACTGAGCCATTGGGTGCAGTCACTATAGCAACCAGGCTCACACCTGCCTGCCTAACGAGCTGTCTCTCACTGTGCCAAGATTCATCTTAAACATTTCTGTTTCAACTGCTGCTGTGTCCACAGTGTTTGCTCTACAGCCATCATTTTACCCTCAAAACTAAGCCATCGTTGTTCTCTTTCCACCAGCATGTCTTTCAAAGCTCAGAGATGTAAACCTTTAAAGTGTGTGGATCCAAGTGGAGGATTACACTTTAGTCATTCAGTGATTCAAAGAATATGAACTTTTAATATTCATTCAGATGTTTTCTGACTCTAAATTTTCTGTTCTCATTTCTTAGGTTTTCCAAATTTTAATTTAAAAACTTTTCAGCTCTTTTCCAACTTGTTCTGCGTGAACATCAGCTTTCAAAAGTTCTGCACTTTTGTTTTCAGGTTAAAAACTCTGTATTTTCCAGCTCATTCAACATTTTTATTTTTAACTTAAAATTATTTTTAACTTAAAATTCAGCAATTAATTCATTTCAGTGCATACATTCAGATTCAAGCATTCACACTGCAGTTTCTTCAGAAAATGCACTCTCTTCGTTTGAAAACCAGAAGTACGGGCTGTCTTTACACTGTCACCACGTCAATATAATAAACTCCACAGTTATGAAAACTGAGAATTCAGTAGACTAGACATTGCTGCTGCTCACGGTGAAAGAATTTTGTCAATGCGACTTTTACTTTTCATTTGGGAAGGATTTGTTTTCGGCTGACTTTTCTGTTCATTTTAAGCAGCACAAGTGAGGTGCATGTCTGTGTGCCTGTGTGTGGAGCCATTGGGTGCAATCACTATAGCAACCAGGCTCACACCTGCCTGCTTAACGAGTTCTGTCTCTCACTCTGCCATGGTTAAACCTAAAAATGTCTGTTGCATCTAAGCAGTTGTAGTAAGATTAACTTTTTCAATAGGTACAATAAGACAGATTTGACAGGGTTTTGCCACAGATTAATATCCCAACTAAGTAGACCATTGTGATTGGCCTGTTAAATTCAACCTTATAGTTTAGTGGTGGACTTGTCTTCTACACAGTGGTTTTTCAGATCTGGGCAGTTGGAGTCAGTTGATGACTTTAAAATAATCTTTTCTGACTGGATAATTAAAGCTCACAGCATTTACCTGTCTGTAGTTGATTTTCCCACATTTTAACTTTTAACTAATCTAATCTCATTTAATGTCTCTGTTTATAGTCTGTATAGTTTATCCCCCCACTAACACACTTAAAGTAGTCTTAAAATAAAACCCACAAAACAGTTCAAGATGATATACTTTTTATTTGCTCATTTAATGCCATTTGCCCTCTTTCTCTGTTTGTCACTCATTTGCTTATACTCACTCAAAGTACCAATTTGTACTGATGAGTCTAGTGTATTTTTTTCCCTCTTTCTCTCTGTCTCACACACACAGACCAACACACAGACATGTATATGCTCATTATTGCTCTTCAAACTGATGGTCAAATTTCCAAGCACCACCTGAACGCCTCATTTGTTTTTAACCCATCACGGGACCAACTGTCGTCATTCCGCTTTGCTCTCTGCTGTGGTAAGTACAAACACTCAGTATTGCACTGTTTTATTTTTATGATGGTAAAAATACATGTTTGACAATTAAACTCACATAACAAGTCCTTTTAAAGTTCAACAGAGTTCAAACAATAAAGAAAGCAAAAAAAAAGAATAACCTTCACTATTATTTATATAGGTTTATGACATTTTGCTGTTAGTAGCAGTGCTAATGCTAGCGTCAATGCTAATGCTAGCAACAATGCTAATACTAGCCTTAGTGCTAACACTAGCCTTAGTGGTTGTTAACTGTCAAAAAGAGTATTCCTGTGATATTCCTGTGATAGTTATTGGCAGTCAGTGAGACAAAAGTAACAAATGAGCTTTATTATTGCCACTGTGGCTCAGTTTTAACAGTAAGAGTGCTAGTGTTAGCACTGCTGCTAGCAGGAATGCTAACGCTAGCAGGAATGCTAATGCTAGCAGCAATGCTAATGCTAGCAACAATGCTAATACTAGCCTTAGTGCTAACACTAGCCTTAGTGGTTGTTAACTGTCAAAAAGAGTATTCCTGTGATATTCCTGTGATAGTTATTGGCAGTCAGTGAGACAAAAGTAACAAATGAGCTTTATTATTGCCACTGTGGCTCAGTTTTAACAGTAAGAGTGCTAGTGTTAGCACTGCTGCTAGCAGGAATGCTAACGCTAGCAGCAATGCTAATGATAGCAGCAATACTAGCGCTAGCAGCAATGCTAAGGCTAGCAGCAGTCTAACAGTAGCCTTATATAAGTGGAAATACTTCAGTTAATTAGTTTGAATTATAAAATGACTGCTGTGTCAGCTGGTGTGCTATATTACTCTATAATTAACCTGCTGACTATAAGTTCAGTGTATCATGTCGTGTGGGCTTTGTATTTCTGTTGATAGTCTGATAATACTGTACAGACAACTAACATTATTTCTCGTCTTACACTTTCAGGAACCTGACTGACATCTGTGCTTTGACTGGTAGGTGTGCACATACTGCAAGAGAAGTAGACCAAATAAAAAGATAATCTGACTAATATAAGCTGTAAGTGATGGGTTCAACTTTGTGCTAGACCTTTTAACACAATTTTATAATAAATACACATAAGTGCAGCTTAACAATTGGGCTAAAATATTTTTTTCGTACATTTTTGTAGTCACACTACATGTGATTATTTAACGATTCACTCATTTATATTTTTATTTAAAATTTTATTATTGAATTGAATTAGATAATTATTATTCTAAAAATACCCAACTTTTTTAGATTAATATTTTTTGCACATGGCAGCCACAACAGTTTAGCTTGAATATTTGTTTTGTCCTGTTTCAGTAGTCACAATTAGTTCATACAATTAACATGTGATATCATTTTAATAAAATTATTATTTTTTTCTTCTTTTTTGTTCACAGTGTGCAGAAGAAGAACAAGGACGAGATCTCCAGTCTTCTGTCTCACATCCCAACCCCCCATCCCTCTATCCTCTGTCCTGCTCCACCTGTTGTCTCTGCCTTCTTTCCATCTGTATTTCACCCTGTGGTTTGTGAGAAATTTTGCCAAACCAAGAATCTTATTGCGGTTTGATTTCAAAGCCGTGTCTCTCCTGCTCTGTCTGTTCTCTCTGCTAAATTTTCTCTCTACCTGTTTTTCACTCTTTGGTTTGCTGCTGAAAAATGCACAAGCCAATAAAGCAATAAAGAGTGCATATTTTGCCTCAACCTATGAACAAACTGAACAAACAAAGA